>NW_026912861.1:0-18044 GCF_034315485.1 Pezoporus occidentalis
CCCTATAGCCCCCCATGTCCCCCCATATCCCCCCCATATCCCCCCATATCCCCCCATAACCCCCCATAACCCCCCCATACCCCCCATAACCCCCCCCCATACCCCCCCATACCCCCCCATAACCCCCCCATACCCCCCCATACCCCCCCCATACCCCCCTAACCCCCCGCGTGCCCCCCAGCCCCATGGCGGCCGAGGTGGAGCTCATGGAGCAGCACAACAACAACCCCAGCCCCTGGGAGGACCCCGCGGGCCCGGCCAAGCTCTTCGAGTGCTCCCGCATCAAGGCCTTGGCAGGTGGGGGGCAGGCCCCCGCCCCCCATAGGGGATGGGGTTCCCTCCCCATTGATGCTCCCCATAGGGGCTGGGGTTCCCTCCCCATTGATGCTCCCCATAGGGGCTGGGGTTCCCCCCCCATTGATGCTCCCCATAGGGGCTGGGGTTCCCCCCCATAGGGGCTGGGGTTCCCTCCCCAACGATGCTCACATAGGGGTTGGGTTCCCGTCCCCATTGATGCCCCCCCATAGGGGCTGGGCTTCCCCCCCATCCCTATTGTTGCTCATATAGGGGTTGGCATTCCCCATCCCCATTGATGCCTCCCTACAGAAATTGGGTTCCCATCCCCATTGATGCTCACATAGGGGTTGGGGTTCCCCATCCCCATTGATGCCCCCCTATAGGCGTTGGGGTCCCATCCCCACTGATGCTCACATAGGGGTTGGGTCCCCCCCCATCCCCATTGATGCCCCCCCATAGGGGTTGGGGTTCCATCCCCACTGATGCTCACATAGGGGTTGGGGTTCCCATCCCCACTGATGCTCACATAGGGGTTGGGTCCCCCCCCATCCCCACTGATGCTCACATAGGGGTTGGGGTTCCCATCCCCACTGATGCTCACATAGGGGTTGGGGTTCCCATCCCCACCGATGCTCACATAGGGGTTGGGTCCCCCCCATCCCCACTGATGCTCACATAGGGGTTGGGTCCCCCCCCATCCCCACTGATGCTCACATAGGGGTTGGGGTTCCCATCCCCACTGATGCTCACATAGGGGTTGGGTCCCCCCCCATCCCCACTGATGCTCACATAGGGGTTGGGTGTCCCCCCATCCCCACTGATGCTCACATAGGGGTTGGGTCCCCCCCCGTCCCCACTGATGCTCACATAGGGGTTGGGTCCCCCCCCATCCCCACTGATGCTCACATAGGGGTTGGGGTTCCCATCCCCACTGGTGCTCACATAGGGGTTGGGGTCCCATCCCCATTGATGCCCCCCCATAGGGGTTGGGTCCCCCCCCATCCCCACCGATGCTCACATAGGGGTTGGGGTTCCCATCCCCACTGATGCTCACATAGGGGTTGGGTCCCCCCCATCCCCACTGGCTCTCGCTGCTGCCCCCCGCAGACGAGCGCGACGCGGTGCAGAAGAAGACCTTCACCAAGTGGGTGAACGCGCACCTGGCGCGCGCCTCCTGCCGCGTCGGGGACCTCTACTGCGACCTCCGCGACGGCTTCGTCCTCACGCGCCTGCTCGAGGTGCTCTCCGGGGAGCAGCTGGTGAGGGACGGGGGGCAGCCCCCCACCATGGCATCCAGTGGGGTCCATGGGGACCCATCTGTTGGCGCCTGGGGTCAGTTGGGTCCTTCCAGCCATGGCTGAGGGACAGCAAGAGTTGGGTTGGAACCTCCTCGTCGTCCTCCAGCTCCATCAACCGTTGGGTTGGGTTGGGTTGGGACCTTCCCATCACCACCCAGGTCCCATCTATCACCGTTTGGGTTGAGTTGGGACCTCCCAACCACAGCCAAGGTCCATCAACCATTTGGGTCGGGTTGAGTTGAGATCTTCCCATCACCACCCAGGTCCAGCAACCGTTGGGTTGGCTTGGGTTGAGTTGGGTCCTCCCCATCGTCCTCCAGCTCCATCAACCATTGGGTTGACTTGAGCTGGGCCCTTCCCAGCTCCATCCACCACCAGCTGGGTTGGGTTGGGTTGGGTTGAGTTGGGTTGGATTGGGTTGAGTTGGGTTGGATTGGGTTGGGTTGGATTGGATTGATTTGGGTCGAATTGAGTTGGGTTGGGTTGAGTTGAGTTGGGTTAGGTTAGGTTGGATTGGGTTGAGTTGAGTTGGTTTGAGTTCTGTTAGGTTGGGTTAGGTTTGATTGGGTTGAGTTGAGTTGGTTTGAGTTCTGTTGGGTTGGGTTGGGTTTCATTGAGTTGGGTTGTGTTAAGTTGGGTTGGATGGGGTTGAGTTGGGTTGCGTTGGCTTGGGTTGAGTTGGGTTGGGTTTAGTTGAGCTGGGTTGTGTTGCATTGAGTTGGGTTGAGATGGGTTGGGTTGTGTCGCATTGAGTTGGGTTGAGTTGGGTTGGGTTTAGTTGAGCTGGGTTGTGTTGCATTGAGTTGGGTTGAGATGGGTTGGGTTTAGTTGAGCTGGGTTGTGTTGCATTGAGTTGGGTTGAGATGGGTTGGGTTTAGTTGAGCTGAGTTGTGTTGCATTGAGTTGGGTTGAGATGGGTTGGGTTGTGTCGCATTGGTTTGGGTTGAGTTGGGTTGGGTTTAGTTGAGCTGGGTTGTGTCGCATTGAGTTGGGTTGAGATGGGTTGGGTTGGGTTGCACTGGGCGGAAGGACCCCCTCCGAGCCGGGCCACGGCGCCTCCCCAGCCCAAGCCGACGCGGGGCCGGATGCGCATCCACTCCCTGGAGAACGTGGACAAGGCGCTGCAGTTCCTCAAGGAGCAGCGCGTGCACCTGGAGAACGTGGGCTCCCACGACATCGTGGACGGCAACCACCGCCTGACGCTGGGCCTCATCTGGACCATCATCCTCCGCTTCCAGGTAGCGCCATGGGGCTGCCCCCTGGCCCTGGGGGCCTGGCCCTGAGCCGCCGATGCTCCATGGCCCTGCCCCAGATCCAGGTCATCAAGATCAAGACCGAGGACAACCGGGAGACGCGCTCGGCCAAGGACGCGCTGCTGCTCTGGTGCCAGATGAAGACGGCGGGGTGAGGGGGGGCCCAGCCCTGGCAGCTCCCATGGCCGGGGCAGGGCCGGCGCCGGGTGACCCCATTCCATCCTGTTCCACCCCCATCCACCCCATTCCATCCCCTTCCCACCCCCATTCACCCCATTCCATCCCGATCCATCCCCTTCCCACCCCCATCCACCCCATTCCATCCCGTTCCATCCCCTTCCCACCCCCATCCACCCCATTGCATCCCTTCCCACCCCTTCCCACCCCTTCCCATCCCTTCCCACGCTTCCCACCCCTTTCCATCCCCTTCCCATCCCTTCTGACCCCTTTCCCACCCCTTTTCCTTCCCTTCCCACCCCATTGCCCCCTTTCCCCCCAGCTACCCCGAGGTGAACATCCAGAACTTCACCACAAGCTGGAGGGATGGGTTGGCCTTCAACGCCCTCATCCACAAGCACAGGTTTGCTTTGGGGGGGGGCACGGACATGGGGGTGACCCCATCCATCCCTTGGGTCCCCTCCGTGGCCTGGGGGGCTCCATGGGGCTGTGTCCCCCCCCCATAGGCCGGATCTCGTTGACTTCCACAAGCTCACCAAGTCCAACGCCACCTTCAACCTGCAGCAGGCCTTCAACACGGCCGAGCAGCACCTGGGGCTCAGCAAGCTCCTGGACCCCGAGGGTAAGGATGGGGCCACCCCATGGCGGGGGGGGGGTTGGGGGTCCTCTGCTCCCTCTGCCTTCATCTCCCACCTCCAAGGAGCCTTGGTGGCCCTATGGGGACCAGAGCTTTCCCCCCCGCCCCATCAGATGTGAACATGGAGGACCCCGATGAGAAGTCCATCATCACCTACGTGGTGTCCTTCTACCACTACTTCTCCAAGATGAAGGCGCTGGCGGTGGAGGGGAAGCGCATCGGGAAGGTGGGTTTGGGATGGTGCCCTCCATGGGGTTCCATGGGATGCCCCATCCTTGTCTCCATTGGATGTCCCATCCTTGCCTCCATGGGATGGCCCATCCTTGGTTCTGTGGGATGCCCCATCCTTGCCTCCATTGGATGTCCCATTCTTGTCTCCATGGGATGCCCCATCCTTGCCTCCATTGGATGTCCCATCCTTGTCTCCATGGGATGTCCCATCCTTGCCTCCATTGGATGTCCCATCCTTGCCTCCATGGGATGTCCCATCCTTGCCTCCATTGGATGTCCCATTCTTGTCTCCATGGGATGCCCCATCCTTGCCTCCATTGGATGTCCCATCCTTGTCTCCATGGGATGTCCCATCCTTGCCTCCATGGGATGTCCCATCCTTGGCTCCATTGGATGTCCCATCCTTGCCCCGATTGGATGTCCCATCCTTGTCTCCATGGGATGGCCCATCCTTGCCTCCATTGGATGTCCCATCCTTGCCTCCATTGGATGTCCCATCCTTGTCTCCATTGGATGTCCCATCCTTGCCTCCATTGGATGTCCCATCCTTGTCTCCATTGGATGTCCCATCCTTGCCTCCATTGGATGTCCCATCCTTGTCTCCATTGGATGTCCCATCCTTGTCTCCGTGGGATGTCCCATCCTTGTCTCCATTGGATGTCCCATCCTTGCCTCCATGGGATGTCCCATCCTTGTCTCCATTGGATGTCCCATCCTTGTCTCCATTGGATGTCCCATCCTTGTCTCCGTGGGATGTCCCATCCTTGTCTCCATTGGATGCCCCATCCTTGCCTCCGTGGGATGTCCCATCCTTGTCTCCATGGGATGTCCCATCCTTGTCTCCATGGGATGTCCCATCCTTGGCTCCATGGGATGTCCCACCCCTGTTTCCATGGCTCTTAGCCCCCCATCACCACCCCCAACCCCACATTGGATCTCAAGAGGGTTCTTTGCCCCCCCTCCATCACCCAGACCCATCCAAACCCCACATTGGATCTCAAGGGGGTTCCGTCCCCCCCTCCATCACCCAGACCCATCCAAACCCCACATTGGATCTCAAGAGGGTTCTTTGCCCCCCCTCCATCACCCAGACCCATCCAAACCCCACACTGGATCTCAAGAGGGTTCCGTCCCCCCCTCCATCACCCAGACCCATCCAAACCCCACACTGGATCTCAAGAGGGTTCTTTGCCCCCCTCCATCACCCAGACCCATCCCAACCCCACATTGGATCTCAAGAGGGTTCCGTCCTCCCCTCCATCACCCAGACCCATCCAAACCCCACACTGGATCTCAAGAGGGTTCCGTCCCCCCTCCATCACCCAGACCCATCCAAACCCCACATTGGATCTCAAGAGGGTTCCATCCTCCCCTCCATCACCCAGACCCATCCAAACCCCACATTGGATCTCAAGAGGGTTCTGTCCCCCCCTCCATCACCCAGACCCATCCAAACCCCACACTGGATCTCAAGAGGGTTCCGTCCCCCCCTCCATCACCCAGACCCATCCAAACCCCACACTGGATCTCAAGAGGGTTCCGTCCCCCCCTCCATCACCCAGACCCATCCCAACCCCACATTGGATCTCAAGAGGGTTCTTTGCCCCCCCTCCATCACCCAGACCCATCCAAACCCGCCTCCTCCCGCATCCCCTCAGGTGCTGGACCAGGCCATGGAGATCGAGGCCATCGTGGAGCGCTACGAGGCGCTGGCGGCCGCGCTGCTGGCCTGGATCCACCAAACCATCGCCGTCATCGGCACCCAGAAGTTCGCCAACTCCCTGCTGGGGGTGCAGCAGCAGCTCCAGGCCTTCACCGCCTTCTGCACCCTGGAGAAGCCGGTCAAGTGAGGCCCTGGCTATGGGGCAGGATGGGACCCACACAATGGGTTCAGCACCCCCACGGCCATGCCCTGCTCCTGCCCCACAGGTTCCAAGAGAAGGGCAACCTGGAGGTGCTGCTCTTCAGCATCCAGAGCAAGCTCCGCGCCACCGACCGCAGGCTCTACGTGCCCAGCGAGGGCAAGAGCATCGCGGACATCAACAAGGTACCGGGCACGGGGGGGGAGCAAAGAGGGGATGGGGATGGCCCCGTTGCACGCCCCCGTTGGTGACCCCCATGTGTGTGTATCCCGCCCCATTCCCAAGGCCTGGAGCTGCCTGGAGAAGGCGGAGCACGAGCGGGAGGTGGCGCTGCGCCGGGAGCTCATCCGCCAGGAGAAGCTGGAGCTGCTGGCCCAGCGCTTCGACCATAAGGTGGCCATGAGGGAGACGTGGCTGCAGGAGAACCAGCGCCTCGTCTCGCAGGTGGGGGGCACTTCGCGTCCCTTCCCTTCCCTTCCCATCCCTTCCATCCTCTTCCATCCCTTTCCATCCTTTTCCATCCCCTTCCATCCCATTCTATGCCTTTGAATACTTTTCCACCCCTTCCCATCCCATTCCATCCCATTCCATCCCTTTCCTTCCTTTTCCATCCTATTCCATCTCATTCCAACCCATTCCATCCTTTTTCTTCCATTTCCATCCCTTTCAATCCTTTTCCATCCCATTCCCTCCCTTTCCCTGCCTTTCCATCCCATTCCACCTCATTCCATCCCATTCCATCCTTTTTCTTCCATTTCCATCCCTTTCAATCCTTTTCCATCCCATTCCCTCCCTTTCCCTGCCTTTCCATCCCATTCCACCTCATTCCATCCCATTCCATCCTTTTTCTTCCATTTCCATCCCTTTCAATCCTTTCCCATCCCATTCCCTCCCTTTCCCTGCCTTTCCATCCCATTCCACCTCATTCCATCCCATTCCATCCTTTTTCTTCCATTTCCATCCCTTTCAATCCTTTTCCATCCCATTCCCTCCCTTTCCCTGCCTTTCCATCCCATTCCACCTCATTCCATCCCATTCCATCCTTTTTCTTCCATTTCCATCCCTTTCAATCCTTTTCCACCCCTTTCCCCTCCTTTTCCACCCCTTTCCATCCCTTCCCACCCCTTTCCACCCCTTCCCATCTTTTCTCTCCCCTCCCATCCCTTTCCCCCCCCATTCCCACCCCACCGCTCCCACCTCCCCTCACCCCAGGACAACTTCGGCTACGACCTGCCGGCGGTGGAGGCGGCCATGAAGAAGCACGAGGCCATCGAGGCCGACATCTCCTCCTACCACGAGCGCATCCAGGCCGTGGTGGAGCTGGCGCTGGAGGTGGCCGCCGGCGGCTACTACGACACGCGGCGCATCGGCGCCCAGAAGGACAACGTCCTGCGGCAATGGGCGCTGCTGGGGGAGCTCCTGCGCGCCCGCCGCGCCCGCCTCGAGCAGAACCTGGCCCTGCAGAGGATCTTCCAGGAGATGGTGCACATGATCGACTGGATGGAGGACATGCAGGTGGGAGCCGGAACTCAACGGGCAACGGAGGGCTCGCCGCGTCCTCAGTGGGAGATTGAGGGCCTGTTGCGTCCTCGATGGGTGATGGAGCACCCATTGCATCCTCAATGGGTGATGGTGCACCCATTGCATCCTCAGTGGGAGATTGAGGGCCTGTTGCGTCCTCGATGGGTGATGGAGCACCCATTGCATCCTCAGTGGGAGATTGAGGGCCTGTTGCGTCCTCGATGGGTGATGGAGCGCCCATTGTGTCCTCAATGGGAGATTGAGGGCCTGTTGTGTCCTCGATGGGTGATGGAGCACCCATTGCGTCCTCAATGGGAGATTGAGGGCCTGTTGCATCCTCGATGGGTGATGGAGCACCCATTGTGTCCTCAATGGGAGACTGAGGGCCCATCACGTCCTCAATGGGTGATGGAGCACCCATTGCATCCTCAATGGGTGATGGTGCACCCATTGCGTCCTCAATGGGAGATTGAGGGCCTATCGTGTCCTCAATAGGCAACTGAGCACCCATTGCATCCTCAATGGGTGATGGAGCACCCATTGCGTCTTCAATAAGCAACTGAGTGCCCATTGTGTCCTCAACGGGAGATTGAGTGCCCATCATGTCCCCAATGGGTGATTGAGCACCCATCACGTCCTCAATAGGTGATTGAGTGCCCATTGCATCCCCAATGGGCGACTGAGCACCCCTTGCATCTTCAATGGGTGATGGCACCCATGATGTCCTCAATAGGTGATTGAGCACCCATCACATCCCCAATGGGCGATTGAGCACCCATCACATCCCCAATGGGCGATTGAGCACCCATCACATCCCCAATGGGCGATTGAGCACCCATCACATCCCCAATGGGCGATTGAGCACCCATCGCATCCCCAATGGGCGATTGAGCACCCATCGCATCCCCAATGGGCGATTGAGCACCCATCGCATCCCCAATGGACGATTGAGCACCCATCACATCCCCAATGGACGATTGAGCACCCATCACATCCCCAATGGGCGATTGAGCACCCATCGCATCCCCAATGGACGATTGAGCACCCATCGCATCCCCAATGGGCGATTGAGCACCCATCGCATCCCCAATGGGCGATTGAGCACCCATCGCATCCCCAATGGACGATTGAGCACCCATCGCATCCCCACCCTCGCTGAGGTCCCCTTGCCTCCCGTTGCCCTCCGCAGGGGCTGCTGCTGTCCAAGGAGCTGGGGAAGCACCTGCTGGAGGTGGAGGACCTGCTGCAGAAGCAGGGGCTGCTGGAGGCCGACATCAGCGCCCAGAGCGAGCGCGTGCAGGCGCTCAACGCGGCCGCGCTCAAGTTCTCCGAGCTGGAGGGTAACGGGGCCGGGTCCCCATTGGGAGCCATGGGGGGATGCTGGAGGGTAACGGGGCCGGGTCCCCATTGGGAGCCATGGGGGGATGCTGGAGCTCAATGGGGCTGGATCCCCATTGGGAACCATGGGGAGATGCTGGAGCTCAACAGGGCCGGGTCCCCATTGGGAACCATGGGGAGATGCTGGAGCTCAACAGGGTTGGGTTCCCATTGGGAACCATGGGGGGATGCTGGAGCTCAACGGGGCTGGGTCCCCATTGGGAACCATGGGGAGATGCTGGAGGGTAACAGGGCCGGGTCCCCATTGGGAACCATGGGGAGATGCTGGAGCTCAACGGGGCCGCGTCCCCATTGGGAGCAATGGGGAGATGCTGGAGCTCAACAGGGTTGGGTCCCCATTGGGAACCATGGGGAGATGCTGGAGCTCAACAGGGTTGGGTCCCCATTGGGAACCATGGGGAGATGCTGGAGCTCAACAGGGTTGGGTCCCCATTGGGAACCATGGGGAGATGCTGGAGCTCAACGGGGCCAGGTCCCCATTGCTAACCATGGGGAGATGCTGGAGGGTAACAGGGCTGGGTCCCCATTGGGAACCATGGGGAGATGCTGGAGCTCAACAGGGTTGGGTCCCCATTGGGAACCATGGGGGGATGCTGGAGCTCAACGGGGCCGGATCCCCATTGGGATCCACGGGGGGATGCCGGAGCTCATCGGAGGTGCTGGAGCCGGCTCTCCCGGCGCAGGGTACCAGCCCTGCGACCCTCAGATCATCTGCAACCGCGTGCACCACGTGCGGACGTGCCTGGAGGAGCTGCGGGAGCTGGCGGCGCGGCGGCGCCGGGACCTGGAGGACTCGCGCCAGCTCTGGGCCTTCTACCAGGAGATGGAGGAAGCCGAGGCCTGGATCCGGGAGAAGGAGCGCATCTTGGGCACCAAACGGTGCGGCCGGGACCTGAGCAGCGTCTTGGCGCTCACCAAGAAGCACCAGAGCATGCTGGGCGAGCTGGGCGGGCGCCGCGCGCTGCTGCACCAGAGCATGAAGAAAGGCGAGCAGCTCCTGGCCAAGGCGAGCGCCGGCACCGGCGGCATCCAGGAGAAGACGCGGGCGGTTTGGTTGCGTTGGAAGAAGCTGGAGGAGGCCACGGGGCTGCACCAGCAGCGCCTGCAGGAGGCGTTGGGCTTCTTCCAGTTCAGCGCCGAGACGGACGACCTGGTGGCGTGGCTGCAGGACACGTACCGCGTGGTGTCCAGCGACGACTTCGGCCACGACGAGCACTCGAGCCGAGCGCTGCTGCGCCAGCACCGCGCCGTCCTGGCCCAGGTGGAGAAGCACCGCGTGGCCGTGGCCGCCCTGCGCCAGCAGCTGGGGCTCCTGGCCCCCGAGCATCGCCAAGGCGTGGACGTGCAGATCCGGGTGGTGGAGGTGGAGCAGCTCTACGGCGAGGTGGCCGAGGTGGCCGTGCTGCGGCAGCAGTGGCTGCAGGACGCCTTGGCCGTCTACCGCATGTTCAGCGAGGTGCACGCCTGCGAGGTGTGGGTGGACGAGAAGGAGCAGTGGTTGGAGAGGATGGTGGTGCCGGAGGAGCTGGATGAGGTCGAGGTGGTCCAGCACAGGTGGGATGCGGTGGGAAGCAGCGGGGGGGGCCCCGGATCCGCTCCGGCACCGTGGGGTTGGGCCCCATCGCTCCCGTCCTCTCGCCAGGTTCGAGAGCCTGGACCAGGAGATGAACAGCGTCATGGGCCGCATCCTGGACGTCAACCAAGTGGTGCAGCAGTTGGTGGATGGAGGACACCCCAGCTCCGAGGAGGTCCGAGCGTGCCAGGACCACCTCAACAGCAGGTACGACACTGATTTGGAGGTCTCTTTGGAAGCCCAAAGGTGGATCCTAACTTGCTTTCAGGGCTCCTTTGTAATGCCCAAAGGTGGATCACAAACTGATTTGGGGGTCCTTGGTGATGCCCAAAGGTGGATCCCAAACTGATTTGGGGGTCCTTGGTGATGCCCAAAGGTGGATCCCAAACTGATTTGGGTGTCCTTGGTGATGCCCAAAGATGGATCCCAAACTGATTTGGGGGTCCTTTGTGATGCCCAAAGATGGATCCCAAACTGATTTGGAGGTCCTTTGTGATGCCCAAAGGTGGAACCCAAACTGATCTGGGGGTCATTGGTGATGCCCAAAGGTGGAACCCAACCTGGTTTTGGGTCTCCTTTGTAATGTTCAGAGGCGGGTCCCAACCTGTTTGGGGGCTCCTTCTGATGCCAAAAGGTGGATCCCTAACTATTAACCCTAACCATAACCCTAACCCTAACACCTAACCCTAACCATAACCCTAACCCCTAACCCTAACATTAACCCCTAACGATAACCCTAACCACTAACCATAACCCTAACCATAACCCTAACACCTAACCCTAACCATAACCCTAACCCCTAACCCTAACATTAACCCCTAACGATAACCCTAACCCCTAACCCTAACATTAACCCCTAACCACTAACCATAACCCTAACCATAACCCTAACCATAACCCTAACCCTAACCACTAACCCTAACCCTAACCCTAACCCCTAACCCTAACCCTAACCCTAACCCTAACCCTAACCCTAACCCTAACCCTATGCGATGCCCAAGCATTGCCATGGCCGTGCCGGGTCCCCACAGGTGGAACCGGGTGGTGGAGCTGGTGGAGACCAAGAAGACCCAACTGAGCTCGGTGCTGCAGATCCAGAACCACCTCCTGGAGTGTGCCGAGGTGAAGGCCCAGGTGCGGGACAAGCGCAAGGCCATCGAGGCCACGCGCTCCGGCACCGGCGACGGCCTCGGCGGCATCTTGGCCTTGCAACGGCGCCTTTCCACCATGGAGGCGGCGCTGGTGGTGCTGGAGCCGCGCTTGGTGGAGCTGCAACGGGAAGGGGAAGCTTTGGCCGCTTCCCACCCGGGCCGGGCGCTGGAGATCCTGGTGCCCTTCGAGGAGATCCACGAGGAATGGGACGGGCTCCAACGGGCGCTGCAGGGCTGCGAGGATTCCTTGAGCGTGGCCGGGCGCCTCCAGGCCTTCATCCACGACCTGGACACGTTCCTGGCTTGGTTGGTGAAGACCCAAGCGGCGGCGGCCGACGAGGAGGTGCCGGCGAGCTTGGCGGCGGCAGAGGCGATGCTGAACCGGCACGGGGCCCTCAAGGAGGAGATCGACGGGCACGAGGAGGACTACGTGCGCATCCGCGCCGCCAGCGACCTGCTGGCCATGGAGGGCACCGAGGTGCCCAACCTGTCCCTGCAGCAGTGGGTGCAGAAGCTGGATGCGGGCTGGGCAGAGCTGCTGCGGAGCTGGGAGGCGCGCCGGGAAGCATTGGCCCAGGCCCACGTCTTCCACCTCTTCCTCCGGGACGTGCGCCAGTGCGAGAGCATCCTCAGCAACCAGGTACAGAGCGGCGGACACAGGACAGGGAACGGAGCAGGCACGAAGGGTTCGGGTTAGGGTTAGATCCCAACATCATTTGGGGTCCCCTTAGTGGGATAGGAACGAGGATATCGCCTCCAAAGTGGGGCTATCACATTGGAGCCCTAACAATAAACCTAACCTAAAAGTAACACTAAACCTAACCCTAACCCTAAACCCTAACAATAACCTAAACGCTAACTCTAACCCTAAACTGTAAACTTAACATAACCCCTAAACCTAAACCTAAATCCAAACCTAACGCCAAACCATAGCCACTAACCATACCCATAACAATAACCCCTAACCTTAACTCTAACCACTAAAATTAACCCTAACACTACCACAACCACTAACCCTAACCCCCTAACCCTAACCCTAACCCTAACCCTAACCCTAACCCTAACCCTAAACCAAAACCCTAACCCTAACCCCAAACCTAAACCTAACCCCTAAAGTTAACCCTACCCCTAACCCTAACCCTAACCCTAACCCTAACCCTAACCCTACCCCTAACCCTAACCCTAACCCTACCCCTAACAACTAACCCTAACCCCTAACAATAACCTAAACCCTAACCCTAACCCTAACCCTAACCCTAACCCTAACCCTAACCCCAACCCCAACCCCAACCCTAACCCAAACCCTAACCCTAACCCCAAACCCAACCCCAAACCCTAACCCCAACCCTAACCCCAACCCTAACCCTAACCCCAACCCCAACCCCAACCCTAACCCCAACCCTAACCCTAACCCTAACCCTAACCCCAACCCTAACCCCAACCCTAACCCTAACCCTAACCCTAACCCTAACCCTAACCCTAACCCTAACCCTAACCCCTAACCCAAACCCTAACCCTAACCCTAACCCTAACCCCAACCCTAACCCCAACCCCAACCCTAACCCCAACCCCAACCCCAACCCTAACCCTAACCCTAACCCTAACCCCAACCCCAACCCTAACCCCAACCCCAACCCCAACCCTAACCCCAACCCTAACCCTAACCCCAACCCCAACCCTAACCCCAACCCTAACCCCAACCCCAACCCCAACCCCAACCCCACCCCTAACCCAGCGCTTCCATCGCCCGTCCAGGAGGCGGCGCTGGTGGGCGCGGAGCTGCCTCGCTCCGTGGAAGGGGTCGCCAGCGCCATGAAGGCGCACAAGGACTTCGGCACCACCATGGAGCTGCACAACCAAAGGGTCCAAGGGGTTCTGGAGGCCGGCGAGAGCCTCCAGCGCCAGGGCAACCTCTACGGCGAGCGCGTGGCCGAGGCCGTGGAGCGGCTCCGGGCCAAGTAGGTGCCGTCAGCACCCAAGGGAGGCGCGCGACAGGCGCCGGCGTTGGGTGCTCCTCGTTGGGATCCCCTCGGTGATGGTGTCCCCACGGGCGCCCGTAGGAGCCACCGGAACCAGGAGCTGGCGCAGGAGCGGGCGCGGAGGCTCCAGGAGCACCTCGAGCTGCAGAGGTTCCTCCAGGAGTGCCAGCAGGTAGGGACCCCGCGCCGTGGGGCTGGTGGGGACCCCCATGGCCCCGGCACCCCCATTTGGTGTGTCCCAATGTTGGTGTCCCCCCGTCTTGGTGTCTTCCAATGTTGGTGTCTCCCAATGTTGGTGTCCCCCCGTCTTGGTGTCTTCCAATGGTGGTGTCTCCCAATGTTGGTGTCCCCCCGTCTTGGTGTCTTCCAATGTTGGTGTGTCCCAATGTTGGTGTCCCCCCGTCTTGGTGTCTTCCAATGTTGGTGTCCCCCCATCTTGGTGTCTTCCAATGGTGGTGTCTCCCAATGTTGGTGTCCCCCCGTCTTGGTGTCTTCCAATGGTGGTGTCTCCCAATGTTGGTGTCCCCCCATCTTGGTGTCTTCCAATGTTGGTGTCTCCCAATGTTGGTGTCCCCCCATCTTGGTGTCTTCCAATGGTGGTGTCTCCCAATGTTGGTGTTCCCCCATCTTGGTGTCTTCCAATGTTGGTGTCTCCCAGTGTTGGTGTCCCCCCATTTGGTGTCCCCCAGTGTTGGTGTCACCACATTTGATATCTCCCAATGTTGGTGTCTCCCAATGTTGGTGTCCCCCAATGTTGGTGTCTCCCAATGTTGGTGTCCCCCCATTTGGAGTCCCCCCCATCTTGGTGTCCCCCATGTCAATGTCCCCCCCAGTATTGGTGTCCCCCAGTGTTGGTGACCCCCATTTGGTGTCCCCCAATATTGGTGTCCCCCAATGTTGGTGTCCCCCCATTTGGTGTCCCCCAGTGTTGGTGTCACCGGGTTTGATATCTCCCAATGTTGGTGTCTCCCAATGTTGGTGTCCCCCAGTGTTGGTGTCCCCCCATCTTGGTGTCCCCCATGTCCCCCCCAATATTGGTGTCCTCCAATGTTGGTGACCCCCATTTGGTGTCCCCCAGTGTTGGTGTCACCGCATTTGTTATCTCCCAATGTTGGTGTCTCCCAGTGTTGGTGTCCCCCCATTTGGAGTCCCCCAGTGTTGGGGTGCCCCCATCTTGGTGTCTCCCAGTGTTGGTGCCCCCCAGTGTTGGTGCCCCCAGTGTTGGTGTCTCCCAATGTCGGTGTCCCCCATGTCCATGTCCCCCAGTGTTGGGGTGCCCCCATCTTGGTGTCTCCCAGTGTTGGTGTCCCCCAATGATGGTGTCTCCCAATGCTGATGTCCCCCCATTTGGTGTCCCCCAGTGTTGGTGTCTCCACATTTGGTGTCCCCCCAATGTTGGTGTCCCCCAGTGTTGGTGCCCCCAATGTTGGTGTCCCCCAGTGTTGGTGTCCCCCAATGTTGGTGTCTCCCAATGTTGGTGTCCCCCCATTTGGTGTCCCCCATGTCCATGTCCCCCAGTGTTGGGGTGCCCCCATCTTGGTGTCTCCCAATGTTGGTGTCTCCACATTTGGTGTCCCCCCAATGTTGGTGTCTCCCAGTGTTGGTGTCCCCCCCACTTGGTGGTGTCCCCCATGTCCACGTTCCCACCATCCCCAGTGTCCCCATCGCAGTGGGGCTGGGATCACCTATGGGGGGGGGGGGGGGGCAGGGTTTGGTCCGGGGGTGTCCCCGGATGCTCCTCAGCATCTTGGGGGGTTCTCGGTGGGAGCTGCCCCGGCTCCAATCCAGCCCTATCCCAGCTCCATCCAAGCCTTATTCCAGCCCCATCCCGGCTCCATCCCATCTCTATTCCAGCCCCATCCCGGCTCCATCCCAACCCCATCCCGGCTCCATCCCATCTCTATTCCATCCCCATCCTGGCTCCGTCCCGACTCCATCCCAGCCCCATCCCGGCTCCATCCCGGCTCCATCCCAGCCCCATCCCGGCTCCATCCCAGCCCCATCCCGGCTCCATCCCATCTCTATTCCATCCCCATCCTGGCTCCGTCCCAGCTCCATCCTAACCCCATCCCGGCTCCATCTCATCCCTATTCCATCCCCATCCTGGCTCCATCCCGGCTCCATCCCAGCCCCATCCCGGCTCCATCCCATCCCTATTCCATCCCCATCCTGGCTCCATCCCAGCCCCATCCCGGCTCCATCCCAGCCCCATCCCGGCTCCATCTCATCCCTATTCCATCCCCATCCTGGCTCCATCCCGGCTCCATCCCATCCCTATTCCATCCCCATCCCATCCCCATCCCGGCTCCATCCCATCCCCACCCCATCCCCATCCCACCCCACCCCATCCCCATCCCACCCCATCCCCATCCCATCCCCATCCTGGCTCCATCCCGGCTCCATCCCATCCCCATCCCATCCCCATCCCATCCCCATCCTGGCTCCATCCCGGCTCCATCCCATCCCCATCCCATCCGCATCCCATCCCCATCCCGCCTCCCTCCCGGTTCCTCCCGGCTGCATCCGGCCGCCCTCGCCGGGGTTTCCTGGCGCAGTCACCGGGCTCTCGGATGCAGCAGCAGCTGCAGCGGCACCGCAGCACCGCGCCGGGGCCGCCCTCAGCACCACCGGCGCCATCCGCAGCATCGGCCTTCCCCCGTCCCCATCCTCATCCTCATCCTCATCTTCATCCCCATCCTTATCCCCATCCCCATCCCATCCCCATCATCCTCATCCCCATCCCCATCATCCTCATCCTCATCCCCATCCCCATCCCCATCCTCATCCCCATCCCCATCCCATCCCCATCATCCCCATCCCCATCCTCACCCCATCCCCATCCCACCCCCATCCTCATCCTCATCCCCACCCCCCCAACCACCGCGTCATCCTTTCCCCCCCCCCCGAGCCTTTGTAGGGATCCCTTTTGGGGGGGGGGGCCCTCCAAGCTCGCCTCCCCCCCCCCCATTCCCTGCCTCCTGCCCTCTGCTCCCCCCCCCCGCTCCAGCTGGATGAGTGGCTCCAGGAGAAGGCGCTGATGGCCGGGGACCCCCCCCGGGACCCCCCCAAACCCTGGATGAGGCATCAGAGCCTCCTGGCCGAGCTGGCGCAGAGCAAAGAGTGGCTGGAGAAGATCGAGAAGGTGGGGGGGGAACGGGAACGGGAATGGGGGGGAACGGGAACGGGAATGGGGGGGAACGGGGATGGGGGGGGGGGTCAACTTTAACCATGGGGTTGTTTTTTGGGGGGGGGGATGTGGTGCTTGTGTGTCCCCCCCATTTGCTGCATTTCCCTGCGTGTCCCCCCCCCCATTCCCGGTGCATTCCCCCCCCCCCCCCGCGGCCTCCATCCTCCAGGGGGCGCTCCCCACGGCTCCGGGGGGACCCCGCACCCCAAGGTCCTTCCCCAGCCCCCCCATTCCATGGGGATTCCCCCCCCAAACCCGGACACCCCCAAACCCCATTCCATGGGGATTCCCCCCCCCCAAACCCGGACACCCCCAAACCCCATTCCATGGGGATTCCCCCCCCCCCCAAACCCGGACACCCCCAAACCCCATTCCATGGGGATTCCCCCCCCAAACCCGGACACCCCCAAACCCCATTCCATGGGGATCCCCCCCCCAAACCCGGACACCCCCAAACCCCATTCCATGGGGATTCCCCCCCCCCCAAAGCCGGACACCCCCAAACCCCATTCCATGGGGATCCCTCCCCCCCCCAAACCCGGACACCCCCAAACCCCATTCCATGGGGATTCCCCCCCCCTCCAAACCCCCCCCAAACCCCAAACCCGGACACCCCCAAACCCCATTCCATGGGGATCCCCCCCCAAACCCGGACACCCCCAAACCCCATTCCATGGGGATCCCCCCCCAAAGCCGGACACCCCCAAACCCCATTCCATGGGGTTCCCCCCCCCAAACCCGGACACCCCCAAACCCCATTCCATGGGGATTCCCCCCCCCCCCCCAAACCTGGACACCCCCAAACCCCATTCCATGGGGACCCCCCCCCCAAACCCGGACACCCCCAAACCCCATTCCATGGGGACCCCCCCCCCCAAACCCGGACACCCCCAAACCCCCTTCCATGGGGATTCCCCCCCCAAACCCGGACACCCCCAAACCCCATTCCATGGGGATTCCCCCCCCCAAACCCGGACACCCCCAAACCCCATTCCATGGGGATTCCCCTCCCCCCAAACCCGGACACCCCCAAACCCCATTCCATGGGGATCCCTCCCCCCCCCCAATCCCGGACACCCCCAAACCCCATTCCATGGGGATCCCCCCCCAAAGCCGGACACCCCCAAACCCCATTCCATGGGGATCCCCCCCCAAAGCCGGACACCCCCAAACCCCATTCCATGGGGTCCCCCCCCACATCCAATTGCATGGGGTCCCCCCAACATTGACCCCCCCCCAATTCCATGAGGCCCCCCCCCCATCCAATTCCGTGGGGTGCTCCCATCCCTGACCCCCCCCACGCCATATCCATTTGGTCCCCCCCATCCAATTCCATGGGGTCCCCCATCCCTGACCCCCCTATATCCATTGGGCCCACACAACCCCGTTCCATGGGGTCCCACCAACCCTGACGCCCCCCCCATATTCATTGGGTCCCCCCATCTCTGACCCCCCCAACCCCATTCCATGGGGTCCCCCC
>NW_026912862.1:0-15180 GCF_034315485.1 Pezoporus occidentalis
TCTGAGCACATCCGAGGAGATCATTTCCACAACTTTGGCAAGTTCTACACCCATTTCCTCTTTTCCAGCAACCACCAGTGCTACCAACACTGGTGCATCCACTCTGGAGGAAAGCACTGTGATCGCCACAACCACCATGCTGGAAACCTCCACCAGTGTTTCCCAGGAAACGTCTCCTCCTGACACTACAGCTTTACTCTCTTCGACTCAAGCACAAACCTCTGCTTTAGAGACAACCTCCTCCCTGCTCTCCAGCAGCATGGGAACAACAAGCCCAGCACCTCAAACAACCACTGCAGTCAGTCCTACCACAGGGAGAACATCTTCTGCTCCCGCTGTCACCTCGACAGCTACACCAATAACAGAATCCCTGACCACCACAGTCCTTGTAACATCATCCTCCACTGCTCCAGGCACAAGCCCAACTACAGCCACCACATCCCCTCTTCTGAGCACATCCGAGGAGATCATTTCCACAACTTTGGCAACTTCTACACCCATTTCCTCTTTGTCAGCAACCACCAGTGCTACCAACACTGGTGCATCCACTCTGGAGGAAAGCACTGTGATCGCCACAACCACCATGCTGGAAACCTCCACCAGTGTTTCCCAGGAAACGTCTCCTCCTGACACTACAGCTTTACTCTCTTCGACTCAAGCACAAACCTCTGCTTTAGAGACAACCTCCTCCCTGCTCTCCAGCAGCATGGGAACAACGAGCCCAGCACCTCAAACAACCACTGCTGTCACTCCTAGCACAGGTAGAACATCTTCTGCTCCCGCTGTCACCTCCACAACTACACAGATAACAGAATCCCCCACAACCGCAGTCCTTGTAACATCATCCTCCACTGCTCCAGGCACAAGCCCAACTACAGCCACCACATCCCCTCTTCTGAGCACATCCGAGGAGATCATTTCCACAACTTTGGCAACTTCTACACCCATTTCCTCTTTTCCAGAGACAACCAGTGCTACCAACACTGGTGCATCTACTCTGGAGGAAAGCACTGTGATCGCCACAACCACCATGCTGGAAACCTCCACCAGTGTTTCCCAGGAAACTTCTCCTCCTGACACTAGAGCTTTACTCTCTTCGACTCAAGCACAAACCTCTGCTATAGAGACAACCTCCTCCCTACTCTCCAGCAGCATGGGAACCACAAGCCCAGCAGCTCAAACAACCACTGCAGACACTCCTAGCACAGGTAGATCATCTTCTGCTCCCGCTGCCACCTCGACAGCTACACAGATAACAGAATCCCTGACCACCGCAGTCCTTGTAACATCATCCTCCACTGCTCCAGGCACAAGCCCAAGTCCAGCCACCACATCCCCTCTTCTGAAAACATCTGAGGTGAGCATGTCCACAATTTCGGCAACTTCTACACCCATTTCCTCTTTTCCAACAACCTCCACTGCTCCCATGACGGGCACATCCAGACTGGAGGAAAGCACTGTGATCGCCGCAACCACCATGCTGGAAACCTCCACCAGTGTTTCCCAGGAAACCTCTCCTCCTGACACTACAGCTTTACTCTCTTCGACACAAGCACAAACCTCTGCTTTAGAGACAACCTCCTCCCTGTTCTCCAGCAGCATGGGAACAACGAGCCCTGTACCACAAACAACCACGGCAGCAACTCCAAGCACAGGTGGAACATCTACTTCCAATGTAGCCTCCACAACTACACAGATAACAGAATCCCCCACAACCGCAGTCCTTGTAACATCATCCTCCAGTGCTCCAGGCACAAGCCCAACTTCAGCCACCACATCCCCTCTTCTGAGCACATCCGAGGAGATCATTACCACAACTTTGGCAACTTCTACACCCATTTCCTCTCTGTCAGCAACCACCAGTGCTGCCAACACTGGTGCTTCCACTCTGGAGGAAAGCACTGTGATCGCCACAACCACCATGCTGGAAACCTCCACCAGTGTTTCCCAGGAAACGTCTCCTCCTGACACTACAGCTTTACTCTCTTCGACTCAAGCACAAACCTCTGCTTTAGAGACAACCTCCTCCCTGCTCTCCAGCAGCATGGGAACAACGAGCCCAGCACCTCAAACAACCACTGCAGTCTCTCCTAGTAAAGGTAGAACATCTTCTGCTCCCGCTGTCACCTCCACAACTACACAGATAACAGAATCCCCCACAACCGCAGTCCTTGTAACATCATCCTCCACTGCTCCAGGCACAAGCCCAACTACAGCCACCGCATCCCCTCTTCTGAGCACATCCGAGGAGATCATTTCCACAACTTTGGCAACTTCTACACCCATTTCATCTTTTCCAGCAACCTCCAGTGCTACCAACACTGGTGCATCCACTCTGGAGGAAAGCACTGTGATCGCCACAACCACCATGCTGGAAACCTCCACCACTGTTTTCCAGGAAACATCTCCTGCTGACACTACAGCTTTACTCTCTTCGACTCAAGCACAAACCTCTCCTTTAGAGACAACCTCCTCCCTGCTCTCCAGCAGCATGGGAACAACAAGCACAGCACCTCAACCAACCACTGCAGTCTCTCCTAGCACAGGTAGAACATCTTCTACACCCGCTGTCACCTCGACAGCTACACAGATAACAGAATCTGTGACCACCGCAGTCCTTGTAACATCATCCTCCAGTGCTCCAGGCACAAGCCCAACTACAGCCACCACATCCCCTCTTCTGAGCACATCCGAGGAGATCATTTCCACAACTTTGGCAAGTTCTACACCCGTTTCCTCTCTGTCAGCAACCACCAGTGCTACCAACACTGGTGCATCCACTCTGGAGGAAAGCACTGTGATCGCCACAACCACCATGCTGGAAACCTCCACCAGTGTTTCCCAGGAAACGTCTCCTGCTGACACTAGAGCTTTACTCTCTTTGACTCAAGCAAAAACCTCTGCTTTACAGACAACCTCCTCCCTACAATCCAGCAGCATGGGAACCACAAGCCCAGCAGCTCAAACAACCACTGCTGTCAGTCCTACCACAGGTAGAATATCTTCTGCTCCCGCTGTCACCTCGACAGCTACAAAGATAACAGAATCCCTGACCACCGCAGTCCTTGTAACATCATCCTCCAGTGCTCCAGGCACAAGCCCAACTACAGCCACCACATCCCCTCTTCTGAGCACATCCGAGGAGATCATTTCCACAACTTTGGCAACTTCTACACCCATTTCATCTTTTCCAACAACCTCCAGTGCTACCAACACTGGTGCATCCACTCTGGACGAAAGCACTGTGATCGCTACAAGCACCATGCTGGAAACCTCCACCAGGGTTTCCAAGGAAACGTCTCCTCCTGACACTACAGCTTTACTCTCTTCGACTCAAGCACAAACCTCTGCTATAGAGACAACCTCCTCCCTGCTCTCCAGCAGCCTGGGAACAACGAGCCCAGCACCTCAAACAACCACTGCAGTCTCTCCTAGTACAGGTAGAACATCTTCTGCCCGCTGTCACCTCCACAACTACACAGATAACAGAATCCCCCACAACCGCAGTCCTTGTAACATCATCCTCCACTGCTCCAGGCACAAGCCCAACTACAGCCACCACATCCCCTCTTCTGAGCACATCCGAGGAGATCATTTCCACAACTTTGGCAACTTCTACACCCATTTCCTCTTTTCCAGAGACAACCAGTGCTACCAACACTGGTGCATCTACTCTGGAGGAAAGCACTGTGATCGCCACAACCACCATGCTGGAAACCTCCACCAGTGTTTCCCAGGAAACGTCTCCTCCTGACACTAGAGCTTTACTCTCTTCGACTCAAGCACAAACCTCTGCTATAGAGACAACCTCCTCCCTACTCTCCAGCAGCATGGGAACCACAAGCCCAGCAGCTCAAACAACCACTGCAGACACTCCTAGCACAGGTAGATCATCTTCTGCTCCCGCTGCCACCTCGACAGCTACACAGATAACAGAATCCCTGACCACCGCAGTCCTTGTAACATCATCCTCCACTGCTCCAGGCACAAGCCCAAGTCCAGCCACCACATCCCCTCTTCTGAAAACATCTGAGGTGAGCATGTCCACAATTTCGGCAACTTCTACACCCATTTCCTCTTTTCCAACAACCTCCACTGCTCCCATGACGGGCACATCCAGACTGGAGGAAAGCACTGTGATCGCCGCAACCACCATGCTGGAAACCTCCACCAGTGTTTCCCAGGAAACCTCTCCTCCTGACACTACAGCTTTACTCTCTTCAACACAAGCACAAACCTCTGCTTTAGAGACAACCTCCTCCCTGTTCTCCAGCAGCATGGGAACAACGAGCCCTGTACCACAAACAACCACGGCAGCAACTCCAAGCACAGGTGGAACATCTACTTCCAATGTAGCCTCCACAACTACACAGATAACAGAATCCCCCACAACCGCAGTCCTTGTAACATCATCCTCCAGTGCTCCAGGCACAAGCCCAACTTCAGCCACCACATCCCCTCTTCTGAGCACATCCGAGGAGATCATTACCACAACTTTGGCAACTTCTACACCCATTTCCTCTCTGTCAGCAACCACCAGTGCTGCCAACACTGGTGCTTCCACTCTGGAGGAAAGCACTGTGATCGCCACAACCACCATGCTGGAAACCTCCACCAGTGTTTCCCAGGAAACGTCTCCTCCTGACACTACAGCTTTACTCTCTTCGACTCAAGCACAAACCTCTGCTTTAGAGACAACCTCCTCCCTGCTCTCCAGCAGCATGGGAACAACGAGCCCAGCACCTCAAACAACCACTGCAGTCTCTCCTAGTACAGGTAGAACATCTTCTGCTCCCGCTGTCACCTCCACAACTACACAGATAACAGAATCCCCCACAACCGCAGTCCTTGTAACATCATCCTCCACTGCTCCAGGCACAAGCCCAACTACAGCCACCACATCCCCTCTTCTGAGCACATCCGAGGAGATCATTTCCACAACTTTGGCAACTTCTACACCCATTTCATCTTTTCCAGCAACCTCCAGTGCTACCAACACTGGTGCATCCACTCTGGAGGAAAGCACTGTGATCGCCACAACCACCATGCTGGAAACCTCCACCACTGTTTCCAGGAAACCAGGAAACAGCTTTCTCCTGCTGACACTACAGCTTTACTCTCTTCGACTCAAGCACAAACCTCTCCTTTAGAGACAACCTCCTCCCTGCTCTCCAGCAGCATGGGAACAACAAGCACAGCACCTCAACCAACCACTGCAGTCTCTCCTAGCACAGGTAGAACATCTTCTACACCCGCTGTCACCTCGACAGCTACACAGATAACAGAATCTGTGACCACCGCAGTCCTTGTAACATCATCCTCCAGTGCTCCAGGCACAAGCCCAACTACAGCCACCACATCCCCTCTTCTGAGCACATCCGAGGAGATCATTTCCACAACTTTGGCAACTTCTACACCCATTTCCTCTTTTCCAGAGACAACCAGTGCTACCAACACTGGTGCATCCACTCTGGAGGAAAGCACTGTGATCGCCACAACCACCATGCTGGAAACCTCCACCAGTGTTTCCCAGGAAACGTCTCCTCCTGACACTAGAGCTTTACTCTCTTCGACTCAAGCACAAACCTCTGCTTTAGAGACAACCTCCTCCCTACTCTCCAGCAGCATGGGAACCACAAGCCCAGCAGCTCAAACAACCACTGCAGACACTCCTAGCACAGGTAGATCATCTTCTGCTCCCGCTGCCACCTCGACAGCTACACAGATAACAGAATCCCTGACCACCGCAGTCCTTGTAACATCATCCTCCACTGCTCCAGGCACAAGCCCAACTACAGCCACCACATCCCCTCTTCTGAGCACATCTGAGGTGAGCATGTCCACAATTTCGGCAACTTCTACACCCATTTCCTCTTTTCCAACAACCTCCACTGCTCCCATGACGGGCACATCCAGACTGGAGGAAAGCACTGTGATCGCCGCAACCACCATGCTGGAAACCTCCACCAGTGTTTCCCAGGAAACCTCTCCTCCTGACACTACAGCTTTACTCTCTTCGACACAAGCACAAACCTCTGCTTTAGAGACAACCTCCTCCCTGTTCTCCAGCAGCATGGGAACAACGAGCCCTGTACCACAAACAACCACGGCAGCAACTCCAAGCACAGGTGGAACATCTACTTCCAATGTAGCCTCCACAACTACACAGATAACAGAATCCCCCACAACCGCAGTCCTTGTAACATCATCCTCCAGTGCTCCAGGCACAAGCCCAACTTCAGCCACCACATCCCCTCTTCTGAGCACATCCGAGGAGATCATTACCACAACTTTGGCAACTTCTACACCCATTTCCTCTCTGTCAGCAACCACCAGTGCTGCCAACACTGGTGCTTCCACTCTGGAGGAAAGCACTGTGATCGCCACAACCACCATGCTGGAAACCTCCACCAGTGTTTCCCAGGAAACGTCTCCTCCTGACACTACAGCTTTACTCTCTTCGACTCAAGCACAAACCTCTGCTTTAGAGACAACCTCCTCCCTGCTCTCCAGCAGCATGGGAACAACGAGCCCAGCACCTCAAACAACCACTGCAGTCTCTCCTAGTACAGGTAGAACATCTTCTGCTCCCGCTGTCACCTCCACAACTACACAGATAACAGAATCCCCCACAACCGCAGTCCTTGTAACATCATCCTCCACTGCTCCAGGCACAAGCCCAACTACAGCCACCACATCCCCTCTTCTGAGCACATCCGAGGAGATCATTTCCACAACTTTGGCAACTTCTACACCCATTTCATCTTTTCCAGCAACCTCCAGTGCTACCAACACTGGTGCATCCACTCTGGAGGAAAGCACTGTGATCGCCACAACCACCATGCTGGAAACCTCCACCACTGTTTTCCAGGAAACATCTCCTGCTGACACTACAGCTTTACTCTCTTCGACTCAAGCACAAACCTCTCCTTTAGAGACAACCTCCTCCCTGCTCTCCAGCAGCATGGGAACAACAAGCACAGCACCTCAACCAACCACTGCAGTCTCTCCTAGCACAGGTAGAACATCTTCTACACCCGCTGTCACCTCGACAGCTACACAGATAACAGAATCTGTGACCACCGCAGTCCTTGTAACATCATCCTCCAGTGCTCCAGGCACAAGCCCAACTACAGCCACCACATCCCCTCTTCTGAGCACATCCGAGGAGATCATTTCCACAACTTTGGCAAGTTCTACACCCGTTTCCTCTCTGTCAGCAACCACCAGTGCTACCAACACTGGTGCATCCACTCTGGAGGAAAGCACTGTGATCGCCACAACCACCATGCTGGAAACCTCCACCAGTGTTTCCCAGGAAACGTCTCCTGCTGACACTAGAGCTTTACTCTCTTTGACTCAAGCAAAAACCTCTGCTTTACAGACAACCTCCTCCCTACAATCCAGCAGCATGGGAACCACAAGCCCAGCAGCTCAAACAACCACTGCTGTCAGTCCTAGCACAGGTAGAATATCTTCTGCTCCCGCTGTCACCTCGACAGCTACAAAGATAACAGAATCCCTGACCACCGCAGTCCTTGTAACATCATCCTCCAGTGCTCCAGGCACAAGCCCAACTACAGCCACCACATCCCCTCTTCTGAGCACATCCGAGGAGATCATTTCC
Source organism: Pezoporus occidentalis (assembly GCF_034315485.1). NCBI lineage: Eukaryota > Metazoa > Chordata > Aves > Psittaciformes > Psittacidae > Pezoporus > Pezoporus occidentalis. Next base: position 7,628 of record NW_026912862.1, read on the forward strand.
ACAACTTTGGCAACTTCTACACCCATTTCATCTTTTCCAACAACCTCCAGTGCTACCAACACTGGTGCATCCACTCTGGACGAAAGCACTGTGATCGCTACAAGCACCATGCTGGAAACCTCCACCAGGGTTTCCAAGGAAACGTCTCCTCCTGACACTACAGCTTTACTCTCTTCGACTCAAGCACAAACCTCTGCTATAGAGACAACCTCCTCCCTGCTCTCCAGCAGCCTGGGAACAACGAGCCCAGCACCTCAAACAACCACTGCAGTCTCTCCTAGTACAGGTAGAACATCTTCTGCTCCCGCTGTCACCTCCACAACTACACAGATAACAGAATCCCCCACAACCGCAGTCCTTGTAACATCATCCTCCACTGCTCCAGGCACAAGCCCAACTACAGCCACCACATCCCCTCTTCTGAGCACATCCGAGGAGATCATTTCCACAACTTTGGCAACTTCTACACCCATTTCCTCTTTTCCAGAGACAACCAGTGCTACCAACACTGGTGCATCTACTCTGGAGGAAAGCACTGTGATCGCCACAACCACCATGCTGGAAACCTCCACCAGTGTTTCCCAGGAAACGTCTCCTCCTGATACTAGAGCTTTACTCTCTTCGACTCAAGCACAAACCTCTGCTATAGAGACAACCTCCTCCCTACTCTCCAGCAGCATGGGAACCACAAGCCCAGCAGCTCAAACAACCACTGCAGACACTCCTAGCACAGGTAGATCATCTTCTGCTCCCGCTGCCACCTCGACAGCTACACAGATAACAGAATCCCTGACCACCGCAGTCCTTGTAACATCATCCTCCACTGCTCCAGGCACAAGCCCAAGTCCAGCCACCACATCCCCTCTTCTGAAAACATCTGAGGTGAGCATGTCCACAATTTCGGCAAATTCTACACCCATTTCCTCTTTTCCAACAACCTCCAGTGCTCCCATGACGGGCACATCCAGACTGGAGGAAAGCACTGTGATCGCCGCAACCACCATGCTGGAAACCTCCACCAGTGTTTCCCAGGAAACCTCTCCTCCTGACACTACAGCTTTACTCTCTTCGACACAAGCACAAACCTCTGCTTTAGAGACAACCTCCTCCCTGTTCTCCAGCAGCATGGGAACAACGAGCCCTGTACCACAAACAACCACGGCAGCAACTCCAAGCACAGGTGGAACATCTACTTCCAATGTAGCCTCCACAACTACACAGATAACAGAATCCCCCACAACCGCAGTCCTTGTAACATCATCCTCCAGTGCTCCAGGCACAAGCCCAACTTCAGCCACCACATCCCCTCTTCTGAGCACATCCGAGGAGATCATTACCACAACTTTGGCAACTTCTACACCCATTTCCTCTCTGTCAGCAACCACCAGTGCTGCCAACACTGGTGCTTCCACTCTGGAGGAAAGCACTTTGATCGCCACAACCACCATGCTGGAAACCTCCACCAGTGTTTCCCAGGAAACGTCTCCTCCTGACACTACAGCTTTACTCTCTTCGACTCAAGCACAAACCTCTGCTTTAGAGACAACCTCCTCCCTGCTCTCCAGCAGCATGGGAACAACGAGCCCAGCACCTCAAACAACCACTGCAGTCTCTCCTAGTAAAGGTAGAACATCTTCTGCTCCCGCTGTCACCTCCACAACTACACAGATAACAGAATCCCCCACAACCGCAGTCCTTGTAACATCATCCTCCACTGCTCCAGGCACAAGCCCAACTACAGCCACCACATCCCCTCTTCTGAGCACATCCGAGGAGATCATTTCCACAACTTTGGCAACTTCTACACCCATTTCATCTTTTCCAGCAACCTCCAGTGCTACCAACACTGGTGCATCCACTCTGGAGGAAAGCACTGTGATCGCCACAACCACCATGCTGGAAACCTCCACCAGTGTTTCCCAGGAAACATCTCCTGCTGACACTACAGCTTTACTCTCTTCGACTCAAGCACAAACCTCTCCTTTAGAGACAACCTCCTCCCTGCTCTCCAGCAGCATGGGAACAACAAGCACAGCACCTCAAACAACCACTGCAGTCTCTCCTAGCACAGGTAGAATATCTTCTACTCCCGCTGCCACCTCGACAGCTACACAGATAACAGAATCTGTGACCACCGCAGTCCTTGTAACATCATCCTCCACTGCTCCAGGCACAAGCCCAACTACAGCCACCACATCCCCTCTTCTGAGCACATCCGAGGAGATCATTTCCACAACTTTAGCAACTTCTACACCCATTTCCTCTCTGTCAACAACCACCAGTGCTATCAACACTGTTGCGTCCACTCTGGAGGAAAGCACTGTGATCGCCACAACCACCATGCTGGAAACCTCCACCAGTGTTTCCCAGGAAACGTCTCCTGCTGACACTAGAGCTTTACTCTCTTCGACTCAAGCACAAACCTCTGCTTTACAGACAACCTCCTCCGTACAATCCAGCAGCATGGGAACAACAAGCCCAGCAGCTCAACCAAGCACTGCAGTCAGTCCTAGCACAGGTAGAACATCTTCTACTCCCGCTGTCACCTCGACAGCTACAAAGATAACAGAATCCCTGACCACCGCAGTCCTTGTAACATCATCCTCCACTGCTCCAGGCACAAGCCCAACTACAGCCACCACATCCCCTCTTCTGAGCACATCCGAGGAGATCATTTCCACAACTTTGGCAACTTCTACACCCAGTTCCACCCTGTCAACAACCTCCACTGCTGCCAACACTGGTGCATCTATCCTGGAGCAAAGCACTGTGATCTCCACAACCTCCATGCTGGAAACCTCCATCAGTGTTTCCCAGGAAATGTCTCCTCCTGATACTACAGCTTTACTCTCTTTGACTCAACCACAAACCTCTGCTTTAGAGACAACCTCCTCCCTGCTCTCCAGCAGCATGGGAACAACGAGCCCAGCACCTCAGAAAACCAACTCAGTCACTCCTAGCACAGGTGGAACATCTGCTTTCGCTGTCACCTCCAGAAATACACAGATAACAGAATCTCCCACAACCGCAGTCCTTGCAACATCATCCTCCACTGCTCCAGGCACAAGCGCAACTACAGCCACCACATCCCCTCTTCTGAGCACATCCGAGGAGATCATTTCCACAACTTTGGCAACTTCTACACCCATTTCCTCCTTTCCAACAACCTCCAGTACTACCAGCACTGGTGCATCCACCCTGGAGGAAAGCACTGCGATCCTCACAACCACCATGCAGGAAACCTCCACTACGTTTTCCCAGGAACCGTCTCCTGCTGACACTACAGCTTTACTCTCTTCAACTCAAGCACAAACCTCTGCTTTAGAGACAACCTCCTCCCTGCTCTCCAGCAGCATGGGAAGAACAGCTGTTAACCTGAGTACGTCTGTGGATAACTTTTCAGCATCTTTGTCCACAGCTACACTCACCTCCACCATGGCTACAACCTCCAATTCTATAAGCACAGGGAAGTCAACCCTTGAGAGCAGCAGTGTGGGCACCACTGCTATGAAGGAAATCTCCACCTTTGCTATCACAACTACATCTCCTTCTGAAATGGTGTTTTCACCCTCTTCCCCTCAACTGTATACATCTCTTCCTGATTCCACCTCCGCACTGCTCTCCTCCACACAAACAGTCATCACAGCTGCTGAAACGTCTGCTGCTCTCACTTCCATCCTCTCTGGACCATCCAGTGCTGCGCTTGTCACCGACACAGGTACAACACAGAAGTCTTTCATTTCTTTTTCTGATCTTACAAGTACTGTGTATTCTGAAACACTGGCCAGAGTCACTGTTAGTAGTACTCCAAAAACAAGTAAGTCAAGTCACAGTAATAACTTCTTATAATTGTAAACATATCACACTGAAGCATTCTTAAGTTTCACCACTATCAATCTACCACTAATCCTGTATTTCCAACATGTCAGTATGTAATATATTTATAGTTATTTTTCTTTTAGAAGTACTCTGCTCCCTTAAGAAAGGATGTTAATTACAGACCCTTATTGTATTTGTATTATTTGGAAAGTACCTCTCATTTCATAGCATGATTTTGACTTCCTGAATTCTATTGAGAAATACTTAATGAATACTGAACATCAAACCAAATTTCTCAGTTGAAAGGAAAGGAAAGACTAGGCAGATAATGTGTCCTCTTCATGAATCTCAAAATTAACCATACACATTCATATAATGGAGACATTTAAAAAAACACACAGAGCAATGTTGTTTAAAGACAAAACCACAATATAAAATATATAATTAAAATAGAAAATATCATATCAATTATTAAACTCTGAACAAAGGCCAAGTGAAAAGAAATTATTTGGACAGTTTCTATAAAAACAGAAAGAACAGGGTCAAACTTTAGGTGTAAATATGAGAAACCTCTGTGTTTGCCATGAAGGCCTTGACATCCTTGCTCTTGCACCATGTTACTCCCCATCTGTGCTTCTTTCAGCTCTCGGCCAAGCATCGACACCTGCAGCCCTCGAGCATTTCACCATCAACTTCACCATCACCAATCTCCCCTACAATTCTGACCTAGCCACTCCGGGATCAGCAAAGTTCAACACTACACAGAGAGTCATGACCACCTTGGTAAGCGGCGCATGCACAGCAATGGCCGTGCCCTGGTGGCCCAATAAACTTGAATGTACTGTAATGAAATTGCATTGTCTCAACTGTGAAACCTCTCTGTTTGGCAGCTCGACAGGCTCCTGCAGGGAAGCAGCATTGGCCCCGCTTTCCTGGGATGTGAAACGACAACTTTCAGGTTTGGAGTGTGGCTGAGTGTGCCTTTGCATGTCCCTAAATCTCATGATGGGGCCCATCAATATCTTTCCTCTTCCTGCCTCTATTTAGGAACCCAGGTCTGCTCCCTGATGCTCTCCTGCTTTAGAGCAAATTCCCTGATGCTCTTCTGGTTTAGGTCGTATCCTGGCATTTGGTCCTCCCACTTCGGGGAGCGACAGTTTTGTCCCAAGAAGTGTAAAGCCCTTCTTTGCTGTTTCCATCCTTAACAGCCCCAAAGAGTTAGCACAGACAGAGTGCAGTGCCTGGCTGCCATGCACACATAGGTTATGAAGAGAGAGATCTGTTTCCCTAGCAAGGATGGATGCGGAAGCCCCAAGGCCTGGCCTTGCAGCTAGACATTAGAGAGGACTGTGCTCACGCCAGTGCTGTTTTCCAGGCCCATGACGCAAGGGGATGGCACAAGAGTGGATGCTGTCTGCAGCTATAGGAAAGAGCCCTCGGACCCAACCTTGGACAGGGTAGGCCTCTACCACCAAGTGAGCAACAAGACCAGAGGCATCACTCAGCTGGGTCCCTACAGCCTGGACAAGGACAGCCTCTACGTCAACGGTGACCTATGCTCCTCTCTGCAGCCATTCTCAGCCTGTCCCATAACGAGGATACAGTCACTGACCCCCTCTCAATCTCTCTCTTTTCCTCAGGTTACAATGAACAGCCACTCCTGCCTGGTGAGTAACTTGCAGGAGGGTGCTGGGCTCAGAATCCAGGAAGTCCTTCAAAGGTCTCTTCTCCTATGCAGAGACCAATGTAGGGCAGGGCTTCTCATGACTGGGAGAAGGAGGGAGCCCGAAAGATCACCATCAAGACCAGGAAGGAGGGGTGGTGCGCCGCTGACCTCTGCATTTCCCATGCAGAGCTTTGACATCTTTGCTCTTGCACCTTGTCACTTCCTGTCTGTGCTTCTTGCAGATCCCAGCCAACCACCACCGACACCTGCAGCCCTCGAGCATTTCACCATCAACTTCACCATCACCAATCTCCCCTACAATTCTGACCTAGCCACTCCGGGATCAGCAAAGTTCAACACTACACGGAGAGTCATGATCAACTTGGTGAGTGGTGAATGCACAGCAATGGTCGTGCTCCCGGAAGCTCCATAAACTTGAAGTGATTGTAAGGAGATGGCGTTTTCTTAACTGTGAAACCTCTCTTTTTGGCAGCTCAACCAGCTCCTGCAGGGAACCAGCATTGGCCCCACTTTGCTTGGATGTGAAACAAAAGCTTTCAGGTTTGGAACGTGACTTGGTGTCCTTTTGCCTGTCCCACAATCAGTTGATGGGGCCCATCAAGCTCCTGCTCTGTTTCTGCCTGGAACAACTGGGAAGATTCTTCTCCCAGACACCCTCATGCTTTAGGTCCCACTCTCTGATTCTATCATTTTTTATGTTATACCTGTGCATCTTCCCTTCTTGCCTCAGGTCACTGACAGTAAAGGAACAAGATGAACTAAAGCCCTACCTGTCATTGTGATTCCTCAACAGCTTCAGGTCTTTAGCACAGGCAGGGAGCAGTGAATGGCCTCAATGCACACATAGGTTATGCAGGCAGAGATGGAAATTCTAAGCAAAGACGGCTATGCAAGTCTCAAGTTCTGGCAGATATTGGGTGAGAAGGTGTAGAGGAGGGTATTCACGTCAGTGCTGTGTTTTCCAGGCCCGTGACACAAGCTGATGACACAGGAGTAGACACCGTCTGCACGTACAGGAAGGAGCCCTCAGACTCGACCCTGGACAGGGAAGGCCTCTACCACCAAGTGAGCAACAAGACCAGAGGCATCACTCAGCTGGGTCCCTACAGCCTGGACAAGGACAGCCTCTACGTCAATGGTGACCTACGTTCCTCTCTACACCCAGCTCCAGCCCGTACCATAACCGGGCTCCAGCCACTGACCTTCTCCCAATCTTTCTCTCTTTTTTCCCAGGTTACAATGAACAGCCAGTCCTGCCTGGTGAGTAACTTGCAGGAGAGGGGTGGGATCAGAAGGCAGGAAGTGCTTCAAAGGGCTGTTATAGGGAAAGGCCAATGTAGGGCAGGGGTTTGATGACTGGGAGAAGCAGGGAGGCAGACAGATCCCCATCGAGACCATTGCTGGGCAGGAGGGGTGGTGCGCAGGTGACCTCTGTGTTTCCCATGCAGAGCTTCGGCATGCTTGATCTTGCCCCTCGTGACTCCCTGCCTGTGCTTCTTGCAGCTCCCAGCCAAGCACCAACGACACCTGCAGCCCTCGAGCATTTCACCATCAACTTCACCATCACCAATCTCCCCTACAATTCTGACCTAGCCACTCCAGGATCAGCAAAGTTCAACACTACACGGAGAGTCATGATCACCTTGGTAAGCCGTGCATGCACAGCAATGGCCGTGCCCCTGGTGGCCCAATAAACTTGAATGTACTGTAAGGAAATTACATTGTCTCAACTGTGAAACCTCTCTCTTTGGCAGCTCGACAGGCTCCTGCAGGGAAGCAGCATTGGCCCCGCTTACCTGGGATGTGAAAAGACAGCTTTCAGGTTTGGAGTGTGGCTGAGTGTGCCTTTGCTTGTCCTAAGATCTGATGATGGGGCCCATCAATATCTTTCCTCTTCCTGCCTCTATTTAGGAACCCAGGTCTGCTCCCTGATGCTCTCCTGCTTTAGAGTGCATTCATTCCCTGATGCTCTTCTGGTTTAGGTCATATCCTGGCATTTGGTCCTCCCACTTTGGGGAGAGACAGTGTTGTCCCAAGAAGTGTAAAG
>NW_026912863.1:7500-10000 GCF_034315485.1 Pezoporus occidentalis
GTCATTAGAATGCTCTTGAACATGCTTTATTTTGCTCACTTTGTTACATTTACTGTGTTTTCCTTTATATCTATATATATAGTGTTGCACTTACTTTGTTACAGTTACAGGGGAGAAATGGGTTAGGGTTAGGGTTAGGGTTAGGGTTGGGGTTGAGAACCTCTGTGGGTCATTAGAATGCTCTTGAACATACTTTATTTTGCTCACTTTGTTACGTTTACTGTGTTTTCCTATATATCTAGATATATAGTATTACACTCGCTTTGTTACAGTTAGAGGGGAGAAATGGGGTAGGGTTAGGTTTACGGTTAGGGTTAGGGTTAGGGTTAGGGTTAGGGTTAGGGTTGAGAACCTCTGTGGGTCATTAGAATCCTCTTGAACATGCTTTATTTTGATCACTTTGTTACGTTTCCTCTGTTTTCCAGTATATATATATATACATATAGTATTACACTCACTTTGTTACAGTTACAGGGGAGAAATGGGTTAGGGTTAGGGTTAGGTTTAGGGTTAGGGTTAGGGTTAGGGTTAGGGTTAGGGTTGAGAACCTCTGTGGGTCATTAGAATGCTCTTGAACATGTTTTATTTTGCTCACTTTGTTACGTTTCCTCTGTTTTCCTGTATATATATATACATATAGTATTACACTCACTTTGTTACAGTTACAGGGGAGAAATGGGTTAGGGTTAGGGTTAGGGTTAGGGTTAGGGTTAGGGTTGAGTACCTCTGTGGGTCATTAGAATGCTCTTGAACATGCTTTATTTTGCTCACTTTGTTACATTTACTGTGTTTTCCTATATATCTATATATATAGTGTTGCACTCACTTTGTTACAGTTACAGGGGAGAAATGGGTTAGGGTTAGGGTTAGGGTTAGGGTTAGGGTTGGGGTTGAGAACCTCTGTGGGTCATTAGAATGCTCTTGAACATACTTTATTTTGCTCACTTTGTTACGTTTACTGTGTTTTCCTATATATCTAGATATATAGTATTACACTCGCTTTGTTACAGTTAGAGGGGAGAAATGGGGTAGGGTTAGGTTTACGGTTAGGGTTAGGGTTAGGGTTAGGGTTAGGGTTAGGGTTGAGAACCTCTGTGGGTCATTAGAATCCTCTTGAACATGCTTTATTTTGATCACTTTGTTACGTTTCCTCTGTTTTCCTGTATATATATATACATATAGTATTACACTCACTTTGTTACAGTTACAGGGGAGAAATGGGTTAGGGTTAGGTTAGGGTTAGGGTTAGGGTTAGGGTTAGGGTTAGGGTTAGGGTTAGGGTTGAGAACCTCTGTGGGTCATTAGAATGCTCTTGAACATGTTTTATTTTGCTCACTTTGTTACGTTTCCTCTGTTTTCCTGTATATATATATACATATAGTATTACACTCACTTTGTTACAGTTACAGGGGAGAAATGGGTTAGGGTTAGGTTAGGGTTAGGGTTAGGGTTAGGGTTGAGTACCTCTGTGGGTCATTAGAATGCTCTTGAACATGCTTTATTTTGCTCACTTTGTTACATTTACTGTGTTTTCCTATATATCTATATATATAGTGTTGCACTCACTTTGTTACAGTTACAGGGGAGAAATGGGTTAGGGTTAGGGTTAGGGTTAGGGTTAGGGTTGGGGTTGAGAACCTCTGTGGGTCATTAGAATGCTCTTGAACATACTTTATTTTGCTCACTTTGTTACGTTTACTGTGTTTTCCTATATATCTAGATATATAGTATTACACTCGCTTTGTTACAGTTAGAGGGGAGAAATGGGGTAGGGTTAGGTTTAGGGTTAGGGTTAGGGTTAGGGTTAGGGTTAGGGTTGAGAACCTCTGTGGGTCATTAGAATCCTCTTGAACATGCTTTATTTTGATCACTTTGTTACGTTTCCTCTGTTTTCCTGTATATATATATACATATAGTATTACACTCACTTTGTTACAGTTACAGGGGAGAAATGGGTTAGGGTTAGGGTTAGGGTTAGGGTTAGGGTTAGGGTTAGGGTTAGGGTTGAGAACCTCTGTGGGTCATTAGAATGCTCTTGAACATGCTTTATTTTGCTCACTTTGTTACGTTTACTGTGTTTTCCTGTATATATATATATATATAGTATTACACTCACTTTGTTACAGTTACAGGGGAGAAATGGGTTAGGGTTAGGGTTAGGGTTAGGGTTAGGGTTAGGGTTGAGAACCTCTGTGGGTCATTAGAATGCTCTTGAACATGCTTTATTTTGCTCACTTTGTTACATTTACTGTGTTTTCCTATATATCTATATATATAGTATTACACTCACTTTGTTACAGTTACAGGGGAGAAATGGGTTAGGGTTAGGGTTAGGGTTAGGGTTAGGGTTAGGGTTAGGGTTGAGAACCTCTGTGGGTCATTAGAATGCTCTTGAACATGCTTTATTTTGCTCACTTTGTTACGTTTACTGTGTTTTCCTATATATCTATATATATAGTATTACACTCACTTTGTTACAGTTACAGGGGAGAAATGGGTT
>NW_026912864.1:0-24972 GCF_034315485.1 Pezoporus occidentalis
GGGGTTATGGGTGCTCTAGGGGGGGTTATGGGTGCCTAAGGGGGGGTTATGGGTGCTCTAGGGGGGCTATGGGTGGGGTTATGGGTGCTCTAGGGGGGCTATGGGTGTTCTAGGGGGGCTATGGGTGCCTCAAGGGGGGCTATGGGTGCTCTAGGGGGGGTTATGGGGGCGGTTATGGGTGCCTAAGGGGGGTTATGGGTGCTCTAGGGGGGGTTATGGGTGCTCAAGGGGGGGCTATGGGTGCTCTAGGGGGGGCTATGGGTGCTCAAGGGGGGGCTATGGGTGCTCAAGGGGGGGTTATGGGTGCTCTAGGGGGGGCTATGGGTGCTCAAGGGGGGGCTATGGGTGCTCAAGGGGGGGCTATGGGTGCTCTAGGGGGGGCTATGGGTGCTCTAGGGGGGGTTATGGGTATCTATGGGGGGTTATGGGTGCTCTAGGGGGGCTTATGGGTGCTCTAGGGGGGGTTATGGGTGCTCAAGGGGGGGTTATGGGTGCCTGTGGGGGGGTTATGGGTGCTCAAGGGGGGGTTATGGGTGCTCAACGGGGGGTTAATGGGTGCTCAAGGGGGGGCTGTTGGTGCCTATGGGGGGTTATGGGTGCCTAAGGGGGGCTATGGGTGCTCTAGGGGGGGCTATGGGTGCCTAAGGGGGGGTTATGGGTGCCTAAGGGGGGGTTATGGGTGCCCAGGGGGGTCTTATGTGGGTCTAAGGTGGGGTTATTGGGGTGTCATGGGTGCCCAAGGGGGGGTTATGGGTCTCCATATGGGATGCTTTATGGGATGCTCTATGGGATGCTCTATGGGATGCTCTATGGGATGCTCTATGGGGTGCTTTATGGGATGCTCTATAGGGTGCTCTATGGGATGCTCTATAAGATGCTCTATGGGCTGCTCTATTGGCTGCTCTATGGGATGCTCTATGGGATGCTCAATGGAGTGCTCTATGGGGTTCTCTATGCGGAGCTCTATGAGGTGCTCTATGGGACACACTATGGGCTGCCCTATGAGATGCTCTATGGGATGCTCTATGGGGTGCTCAACAGAATGCTCAATGGGATGCTCTATGGGATGCTCTATGGGGTGCTCAACAGGATGCTCAATGGGATGCTTTATGGGGTGCTTTATAAGATGCTCTATTGGCTACTCTATTGGGTGCTCTACGGGCTCCCCTATGGGGAGCTCTATGAGGTGCTCTATGGGATGCTCTATGGGGTGCTCAACAGGATGCTCAATGGGATGCGCTTTTGGGTGCTCTATGGGATGCTCTATGGGATGCTCTATGGGATCCTCTATGGGATGCTCAACAGGATGCTCAACACGATGCTCAATGTGATGCTTTATGAGGAGCTCTATTACCAGCTCTTCGCGCTTCCCTATGGGGAGCTCTATGGGTCCCAGCCCCCTTTCTCCTCTCTCCCCCCCCCGCAGCCATCATCCTCCGCAACCTGCACCCCCAGAGCAGCCTGGAGTCCATCCTGACCGCGCTCGCCCCCTTCGCCGCGCTCTCGGCCGCCAACGTCCGCGTCATCAAGGACCGCCAGACCCAGCTCAACCGCGGCTTCGCCTTCGTGCAGCTCAGCACCATCGTGGTGGGTGCTCAGCGCCCTATGGGGCGGCGTGGGGCGGGGCGGGGCGGGGTGGGGGCCAATCCAACCGCCTCGCGCTGCTTATGGGGCGCCCCATAGGAGGCCTCGCAGCTGCTGCAGATGCTGCAGGCGCTGCACCCCCCGCTGCACATCGACGGCAAGAGCATCAACGTGGAGTTCGCCAAGGGCTCCAAGCGGTGAGGACACGCCCCCTTCTTCGGGACACGCCCCCTCCTTCGGGACACGCCCCCTTCGTCGGGACACGCCCCCTCCATCGGGACACGCCCCCCTCCTTCAGGACACGCCCCCTCCTTCGGGACACGCCCCCCTCCTTCAGGACACGCCCCCTCCTTCGGGACACGCCCCCTCCTTCGGGACACGCCCCCTCCTTCAGGACACGCCCCCTCCTTCGGGACACGCCCCCTCCTGCGGGACACGCCCCCTTCGTCGGGACACGCCCCCTCCTTCAGGACACGCCCCCTCCTTCGGGACACGCCCCCCTTCTTCGGGACACGCCCCCTCCTTCAGGACACGCCCCCCTCCTTCGGGACACGCCCCCCTCCTTCAGGACACGCCCCCTTCTTCGGGACACGCCCCCTCCTTCAGGACACGCCCCCCTCCCCCTCCTTCAGGACATACCCCCTCCTTCAGGACATGCCCCCTCCTTCGGGACACGCCCCCCTCCAGGACACGCCCCCTCCTTCAGGACACGCCCCCTTAAGCTCCTCCCCTCCTTAAGCCTTGTCCCATTAGGACACGCCCCCTTCAGACCGCACCCCCTTAAGCTCCTCCCCTCCTTACGCCCTGTCCCGTGAGGCCACGCCCACTCCAGGCTGCGCCCACTTCAGGTCACGCCTCTCTCCCACCCTTAAGCTCCTCCCCTTCTTAAGCCATGTCCCGTTAGGACACGCCCCCTTCAGGCCACACCCCCTTAAGCTCCTCTTCCCCTTAAGCCCTGTCCTGTTAGGCCACACCTCCCATTAGACCACGCCTACTTAAGCCACACCCACCTTGATCTCCTCCCCTCCTTAAGCCTTGTCCCGTTAGGCCACACCTCCCATTAGACCACGCACACTTAGAACACGCCCTCTTAAGCTCCTCCCGTATTCGCGCCCCGCCCTTTTAGGCCACGCCCCCTTCAGGCCACACTCCCTTCTGGCTACACCTCCTTAAGCCACGCCCCCCTTTATGTCCCCTTCAGACCACACCCCCTTAAGCCCCACCCCTTCAGGCCACACCCATTTATCTCCACTCCTCTTTAAGTCCCACCCCTTCAGGCCATGTTCCCTTAACCCCTCCCCTTTAGGCACCACCCCCTTAGGCTCCACCCCTTCTTAAGCCCCGCCCCCAAGCCCCATCCACCTTCCCTTGCATGACCCCTCCCCATGGGACTCCCTAAGCCCCGCCCTCGGCCCTTCCTTAGGCCACGCCCTCAACAAGGCTCAGCCAATAGAACAGCATTAAGGCCCCGCCCTGTGCCCCTTAGCTCCGCCCACACCACCACTAAGCTCCACCCACAGACACCACCCCCCCACTGCCCTTTAGCCCCACCCACCGCACTAAACCCCGCCCCGTCCCGTCCCTGGCCCCGCCCCCTGCAGCGAGGCCCCACCCCTGAGCCGCGGCCATGACCCCGCCCCCAGGGAGGCGCAGGGGGCGGGGCCAGGGGAGGGCCCCCCCCGCGCCAGCGCCGCCTCCGTCGCCTCGACCGCCATCGCCGCCGCCCAATGGGCGCTGTCCCAGGTGGGCGGGGCTTAGGGGAGGGGCGGGGCTAAGGGAGGGGCGGGGCTACGGGGGGGGCGGGACTTGACTTGAGGCTGGGCGGGGCTTTAAGTGTGGGGTGTTTCCTTATAAGGGATTGGTGTGGGTAAGGGGTGGGAGGGGCTGGGGGGGGGCGTGTCCTGACGTGGCCCCGCCCCCTTCCCGCAGGCCGCCCCTGGCTCTGACACCACGTGGGCCGGGGGGGAGGAGCCTCCCAGCGACTTTGGCAGCTTCTACCAATCAGAGGAGACCTTCAGCGGCCCCGCCCCTTCCCTCTACGGCTCCGCCTACCTGAAGGGCTCCGCCGCCCCGCCCCCTGGCCCCACCCACTCTGGCCCCGCCCCTCCCAAGGCTGATGGCCCCGCCCCTGGTGAGTGCCCCCCCCTCTTCTCCATAGGACCCCATTGTATGGGTCACACACCCCCATAGGACCCCATTGTGTGGGGCACCCCCTACCCATGGGACCCCATTGTGTGAGGCACCCCTGACCCATAGGACCCCATTGTGTGGGGCACCCCCTCCCCCAATCTCCATAGGACCCCATTGTGTGGGGCACCCACCCCCATAGGACCCCATTGTGTGGGGCACCCCCTACCCATGGGACCCCATTGTGTGAGGCACCCCTGACCCATAGGACCCCATTGTGTGGGGCACCCACCCCCATAGGACCCCATTGTGTGGGGCACCCCTTCTCGACAGGACCCCATTGTATGGGTCACACACCCCCCATAGGACCCCATTGTGTGGGGCACCCCCTACCCATGGGACCCCATTGTGTGAGGCACCCCTGACCCATAGGACCCCATTGTGTGGGGTATGCCCCCCATTCTCCATAGGACCCCATTGTGTGGGGCACCCCCTACCCATAGGACCCCATTGTGTGAGGCACCCCTGACCCATAGGACCCCATTGTGTGGGGTATGCCCCCCATTCTCCATAGGACCCCATTGTGTGGGGCACCCCCTACCCATAGGACCCCATTGTGTGGGGCACCCCCTCCCCCATTCTCCATAGGACCCCATTGTGTGGGGCACCCCTGACCCATAGGACCCCATTGTGTGGGGCACCCCCTACCCATAGGACCCCATTGTGTGGGGCACCCCCGACCCATAGGACCCTATTGTGTGGTGCACCCCCCCCATAGGACCCCATTGTGTGGGGCACCCCCCCATAGGACCCCATTGTGTGGGGCACCCCCCCAAATAGGACCCCATTGTATTGGGCACCCCCCCTTCTCCATAAGTCCCCATTGTGTGGGGCACCCCATAGGTGGGACCCCCAAGTGTGGGGCTCAATGGGGGGGGAGCAGCACCCTATATTAACACATGAACCCCCCCCCCCAGGTGTGGAGGAGCCCCCAGTGCTGAGCCTCGAGCACACAGCGGGGGGGGGCCCCTTCTCCCGCCCCCCCCAAGGGGCGCCCTCTTATCCCCCCCCCACTGCTGAGACCCCCAGTGCTGCCCCACAGGGTGCCCCCCCCCAGGTATGTAAAAGGGGGGGGGGGGGCACCCATAAAGATGGGGTCAATGGGGGGGGGGTGTCAATGGGGGGGGGATGTTGGGGTCTCTGGGATAATGTTGGGAGGGTCCCCAAAAAGGGGGGGGGGGGCAAAATGTGGGGAGGAAATGGGAGGCCCCATAAGTTGGGGGGGGGGATGAGAAGGGGGGGGGCCAATAATGGGGGCTTATGGGGTGATTGGGGGGATAATTAAGGGGGGGGCAATAATGGGGGGTTATGGGGTAATATGGGGGGGTTTTGGGGTTCAGGGGGGGTTAAATCAAGGTGCATCCCCCCCCCCCCCCCCCAAGGCTTATACAGGGCCCCTCAAGGCTGAGACCCCCAGCCCAGCCCCCAGCGGGCCCCCCCCCACGGCCCCCCCCAGCTCTGAGCCCTATGGACAGTACCGTGAGTATGGGGGGGGAATGGGGGGGTCTATGGGGGTTATGGGGGGGTCTATGGGGGTTATGGGGGGGTTCTATAGGGGTTATGGAGGTTCTATAGGGGTTATGGGGGGGGTCTATAGGGGTTATGGGGGGTCTATAGGGGTTATGGGGTTCTATAGGGGTTATGGTGGGGGTCTATAGGGGTTATGGGGGGGTCTATGGGGGTTATGGGGGGGTCTATAGGGGTTATGGGGGCATCTATAGGGGTTATGGGGGGTCTGTAGAGGTTATGGGGGGATCTATAGGGGTTATGTGGGGGGTCTATGGGGTTATGGGGGGTCTATAGGGGTTATGGGGGGATCTATAGGGGTCAAGGGGGGCTCTATAGGGGCTATGGGGGGATCTATAGGGGCTATGGGGGGTCTATAGGGGTTATGGGGGGGTCTATAGGGGTTATGGGGCAGGGGTCGAATGGGATCCTATAGAGTGTTCTAAGGGGGATCCTTATTGAGGTGGGGGGGTCCCCAATATATGGGGACACCCCCCCCCCCATGACCCCCTTTCCTGCCCCATAGCGGTCCCTGATGTCTCCACCTATCAATACGATGAGACCTCCGGCTATTACTACGACCCCCTCACCGGGCTCTATTACGATCCCCACTCCCAGGTGGGTGCTTCTGGGGGGCAAAATGGGGCCTCCCCCCCCCTTAACCCCCCCCATAGACCCCTAAATGGTCCCTCCCCCCCCTTAACCCCCCCCATAGACCCCTAAATGGTCCCTTCCCCCCCTTAACCCTATAGACCCCTAAATGGTCCCTCCCCCCCCTTAACCCCCCCCATAGACCCCTAAATGGTCCCTTCCCCCCCTTAACCCCCCCATAGACCCCTAAATGGTCCCTTCCCCCCCTTAACCCCCCCCATAGACCCCTAAATGGTCCCTTCCCCCCCTCAAAACCCCCATAGACCCCTAAATGGTCCCTTCCCCCCCTTAACCCCCCCCATAGACCCCTAAATGGTCCCTTCCCCCCCTCAAAACCCCCATAGACCCCTAAATGGTCCCTCCCCCCCTTAACACCCCCTATAGACCCCTAAATGGTCCCTCCCCCCCCCCATGGACCCCAACCTGGTCCCTTCCTCCCCCATCCTCCCCCTTTCAAAGCCCCCAAACGCCCGTTTTTCACCCCAAAACCTTATTCATCCCCCAAACCTTCTGCCCCATGGAAAGGGGGGGGGAAGGGACCATTTAGGGGTCTATGGGGGGGGTAAGGGGGGGAAGGGACCATTTAGGGGTCTATGGGGGGGTTAAGGGGGGGAAGGGACCATTTAGGGGTCTATGGGGGGGTTAAGGGGGGGAAGGGACCATTTAGGGGTCTATGGGGGGGGTTAAGGGGGGGAAGGGACCATTTAGGGGTCTATGGGGGTTTTGAGGGGGGGAAGGGACCATTTAGGGGTCTATGGGGGGGGTTGAGGGGGGGAAGGAACATTTAGGAGTCTATGGGGGGGGTTGAGGGGGGGAGGGACCATTTAGGGGTCTATGGGGGGGTTTGGGGGGGGAGGGACCATTTAGGGGTCTATGGGGGGGTTAAGGGGGGGAAGGGACCATTTAGGGGTCTATGGGGGGGTTAAGGGGGGGAGGGACCATTTAGGGGTCTATGGGGGGGTTAAGGGGGGGAAGGGACCATTTAGGGGGCTATGGGGGTTAAGGGGGGGGGAGGGACCATTTAGGGGTCTGTGGGGGGGTTAAGGGGGGGAGGGACCATTTAGGGGTCTATGGGGGGGTTTGGGGGGGGAGGGACCATTTAGGGGTCTATGGGGGGGTTAAGGGGGAGAAGGGACCATTTAGGTGTCTATGGGGGGGTTTGGGGGAGGAGGGACCATTTGGGGTCTATGTGTGGGATTTGAGGTGGGGAGGGACCATTTAGGGGTCTATGGGGGGGATTTTGGGCGGGGGGAGGGACCATTTAGGGGTCTATGGGGGGGAGGGACCATTTAGGGGTCAAAAGGGGGGGGGTTGAGGGGGGGAGGTTCCATTTAGGGGTCTTGCGGGGGGGAGGGACCATTTAGGGGTCTATGGGGGGGATTTTGGGCAGGGGGAGGGACCATTTAGGGGTCTATGGGGGGGGTTGAGGGGGGGAAGGGACCATTTAGGGATCTGTGGGGGTTTTGAGGGGGGGAAGGGACCATTTAGGGGTCTATGGGGAGAGTTGGGGGGGGGGGAGGGACCATTTGGGGTCTATGTGTGGGATTTGAGGGGGGGAGGGACCATTTAGGGGTCTATGGAGGGGGGGTTGAGGGGGGGTGGGACCATTTAGGTGTCTATGGGGGGGGTTGAAGGGGGGAGGTTCCATTTAGGGGTCTTTGGGGGGGGAGGGACCATTTAGGGGTCTATGGGGGGGGTGGGGTTGGACGGGACCATTTAGGGGTCTATGGGGGGGCTTAAGGGGGGGGAGGGACCATTTAGGGGTCTATGGAGGGGGGGTTGAGGGGGGGAGGGACCATTTAGGGGTCTATGGGGGGGGTTAAGCGGGGGAAGGGACCATTTAGGGGTCTATGGGTGGGGTAAGGGGGGGGAGGAACCATTTAGGGGCCTATGGGGGGGGGTTAATGGGGGCAGGGACCATTTAGGTGTCTATGGGGGGGGAATGGGGGAGGGACCATTTAGGGGTCTATGGGGGGGGTTAAGGGTGGGAGGCACCATTTAGGGGTCTATGGGGGGGGTTAATGGGGGCAGGGACCATTTAGGTGTCTATGGGGGGGGGGTCATTGCAATGCATCAGAGGGGGGTATTTTCGGGTGCCCCCCACCCTGACCCCCACCCTGACCCCCCCCATCAGTACTATTACGATGCCGGCACCGGGCAGTACCTGTACTGGGATGGGGAGCGCCGCACCTACGTGGCCGCCCCCCCCGCCGAGCCCCCCCCCGGCCCCCCCGGGCCCCCCAAGGAGCCCAAGGACAAGAAGGAGAAGCACAAGACCAAGACAGCGCAGCAGGTGAGCACCCATGGGTGCTGCGCCCCCACCCCCACCACAGCACCCATTGGGGGGGGGGGGAGGGGAGCACCCCGTTATCATGGGCACACACATCCATACCCCCCCACACCCCGAACACAATGGGATCATATGGATCCCACCCCCCAGCAGCACCCATGGGTGCTCAGTAACCCCTATGGGTCCTCATCCCCCCCCAATAGCCCCCATGGTTCCACATCCAGCCCAATAGCACCCATGGGTGCCCAGCAACCCCTATGGGTCCTCATCAACCCCAATAGCACCCATGGGTGCTCCCCCCCTCCCCCCCCATGGGTGCTCCCCTCCCCCCCCATGGGTGCTCCCCTCCCCCCCTCCATGGGTGCCCCCCCCTCCCCCCCCATGGGTGCTCCCCTCCCCCCACCCACGGGTGCTCCCCTCCCCCCACCCATGGGTGCTCCCTCCCCCCATGGGTGCTCCCCTCCCCCCCCATGGGTGCCCCCCCCATCCTGACCCCCCCCTCCCCCCCCCCATGGGTGCTCCCCTCCCCCCACCCACGGGTGCCCCCCCTCCCCCGCCATGGGTGCCCCCCCCTCCCCCCACCCATGGGTGCTCCCCATGACCCCCACCCATGGGTGCTCCCCATGACCCCCACCCATGGGTGCCTCCCGGGGACCCCCTCCCGTAGATGACCCCCACCCATGGGTGCTCCCCTCCCCCCACCCACGGGTGTGCCCCCCCTCCCCCCCCCACGGGTGCTCCCCTCCCCCCCCATGGGTGCTCAGATCGCCAAGGACATGGAGCGCTGGGCGCGCAGCCTCAACAAGCAGCGCGAGAGCGGGCGCAGCGCGGGGCCCCCCCCTCCCCCCCGCGAGGACGAGCGGCGCGAGGCGGCCGCCGCCGACGCCGGCTACGCCATCCTCGAGAAGAAGGTGCACCCATGGGTGCTGGCGGGTGCTAAGGGTGCTATGGAAGATATAGGTGCTATGGGTGCTAGGGGTGCTATGGGTACTAGGGGTGCCATGGGTGCTATGGGGTGCTATGGGTGCTATGGAAGATATGGGTGATATGGGTGCTATGGGGTGCTATGGGTGCTAGGGGTGCTAGGGGTGCTAGGGGTGCTAGGGGTGCCATGGGTGCTATGGGGTGCTATGGGTGCCATGGAAGATATAGGTGCTATGGGTGCTAGGGGTGCTAGGGGTGCTATGGAAGATATAGGTGCTATGGGTGCTAGGGGGTCATATAGGTGCTATGGGTGCTAGGGGTGCTATGGGTGCTAGGGGGTGATATAGGTGCTATGGGTGCTAGGGGTGCCATGGAAGATATAGGTGCTATGGGTGCTAGGGGTGCCATGGAAGATATAGGTGCTATGTGTGCTATGGGGTGCTAGGGGTGCTAGGGGTGCCATGGAAGATATGGGTGCTATGGGTGCTAGGGGTGCTATGGGTGCTATGGGTGATATGGGTGCTATGGGGTGCTATGGGTGCTAGGGGTGCTATGGGTGCTAGGGGGTGCTATGGAAGATATAGGTGGTATGGGTGCTATGAGTGCTAGGGGGTGATATAGGTGCTATGGGTGCTAGGGGTGCTAGGGGTGCTAGGGGTGCTAGGGGTGCCATGGAAGATAGAGGTGCTATGGGTGTTAGGGGTGCTAGGGGGTGATATAGGTGCTATGGGTGCTATGGGTGCTAGGGGTGCTAGGGGTGCTATGGGTGCTATGGGGTGCTATGGGTGCCATGGAAGATATAGGTGCTATGGGTGCTAGGGGTGCTAGGGGTGCTATGGAAGATATAGGTGCTATGGGTGCTAGGGGGTCATATAGGTGCTATGGGTGCTAGGGGTGCTATGGGTGCTAGGGGGTCATATAGGTGCTATGGGTGCTAGGGGTGCTATGGAAGATACGGGTGCTATGGGTGCTAGGGGTACTAAGGGGTGCTATGGGTGCTAGGGGTGCTATGGAAGATATAGGTTCTATGGGTGCTAGGGGTGCTAGGGGGTGATATAGGTGCTATGGGTGCTAGGGGTGCTATGGAAGATATAGGTGCTAGGGGTGCTAGGGGGTGATATAGGTGCTAGGGGTGCTAGGGGTGCTAGGGGTGCTATGGAAGATATAGATGCTAGGGGTGCTAGGGGTGCTAGGGGTGCTAGGGGGTGATATAGGTGCCAGGGGTGCTAGGGGGTGATATAGGTGCTATGGGTGCTAGGGGTGCTATGAAAGATATAGGTGCTAGGGGTGCTAGGGGGTGATATAGGTGCTATGGATGCTAGGGGTGCTATGGGGGGGATGGGTGCTAGGGGTGCTAGGGGGTGATATAGGTGCTAGGGGTGCTAGGGGTGCTATGGGTGCTAGGGGTGCTATGGAAGATATAGGTGCTATGGGTGCTGGGGGGGGGTTGGGTGCTATGGGGGGATGGGTGCTATGGGAGGGATGGGTGCTATGGGTGCTGTAGGAGATATAGGTGCTATGGGGGGGATGGGTGCTATGGGAGATATGGGTGCTATGGGGGGGGATGGGTGTTATGGGTGCTATAGGAGATATAGGTGCTGGGGGGGAATGGGTGCTATGGGGGTATGGGTGGGGTGGGTTCTATGGGGGGTATGGGAGGTATGGGTGCTATGGGGGGTGGGTGCTATGGGGGTGTGGGTGCAATGGGGGGGTGGGTGCTATGGGGCGGGTTGGGGCTATGGGGAGTGTGGGTGATGTAGGAGATACGGGTGCTATAGGGGGTGTGGGTGCTATGGAGAGTATAGGTGGCAGTTATGGGTGTCAGGGTGGAGGAGTATGGGTGCTGGTAATGGGGTGCTATGGGTGCTCTAGAACGCAGCAGGCAGCTATGGGTGCTGTTCCTGGGAGGCATGGGGGATATGGGTGCTGGTAACAGGGTGCTGTGGGTGCCATAGGGTGCGCTGGGGACCTATAGCAGGGGGGGAGCCATGGGTGCTGCTCATAGGAGAGCAATGGGGCTGCAGGGAGCACCCCATATCCACCCCCCCCCAGCACCCATGGGTGCCCCCTAACCTTGCCCCCTCCCCCCCCCAGGGTGCTCTGGCTGAGCGGCAGCACCCACCCATTGAGCTGCCCAAGCTGGCGAGTGACGAGCGGCTGGTGAGCCCCCACCCATGGGTGCCCCCCATTGGTGCCCCCCATTGATCCCCCATTGACCCCCCCATTGATCCCCCCATTAACCCCCCCATTGATTCCCCCCCATTGATCCCCCCATTGATCCCCCCCATTGACCCCCCCATTGGTGCCCCCCATTGATCCCCCCCATTGATCCCCCCATTGATCCCCCCATTGCCCCCATTGATTCCCCCCCCCCCATTGATCCCCCCATTGATCCCCCCCATTGATCCCCCCATTGATCCCCCCCATTGATCCCCCCATTGACCCCCCCATTGATTCCTCCCCATTGATCCTCACCCACTGATCCCCCCATTGACCCCCCCATTGATCCCCCCCATTGCTTCTGCCCCATTGATCCCCCCCCATTGGTTCCCCCCCACTGATGCCCCCCCCATTGGTTCCCCCTCCCCCAATGCCGCCCTCCCATTGGCTCCCTTCCTTCCTGGCGCCCTCCCATTGGCTCTCCCTCCTCCAATGCCGCCCCCCCATTGGCTCCCTCCCCAATGCCTCCCTCCCATTGGCTCCCTCCCTCCCATTGGCGCCCCCCTCCAATGTCTCCCTCCCATTGGCTCCCCCCTCCATCGCCTCCCTCCCATTGGCTCCCTCCCCAACACCTCCCTCCCATTGGCTCCCTCCCCAACACCTCCCTCCCATTGGCTCCCTCCCGTTGGCTCCCCCCTCCAACACCTCCCTCCCATTGGCTCCCTCCCTCCCATTGGCTCCCTCCCCAACACCTCCCTCCCATTGGCTCCCTCCCGTTGGCTCCCCCCTCCAACACCTCCCTCCCATTGGCTCCCTCCCTCCCATTGGCTCCCCCCCTCCAACACCTCCCTCCCATTGGCTCCCTCCCATTGGCTCTCTCCCATTGGCTCCCTCCCCCCAACGCCTCTCTCCCATTGGCTCCCTCCCATTGGCTCCCTCCCCAACTCCTCCCTCCCATTGGCTCCCTCCCATTGGCTCCCCCCCCTCCAACGCCTCCCTCCCATTGGCTCCCTCCCATTGGCTCCCTCCCCAACTCCTCCCTCCCATTGGCTCTCTCCCATTGGCTCCTCCCCTCCAACACCTCCCTCCCATTGGCTCCCTCCCCAACGCCTCCCTCCCATTGGTTCCCTCCCATTGGCTCCCTCCCTCCCATTGGCTCTCTCCCATTGGCTCCCCCCCTCCAACTCCTCCCTCCCATTGGCTCCCTCAGAGCCCCCCCCGCGGGCTCGTCGCCGCCTACAGCGGGGAGAGCGAGAGCGAGGAGGAGGCGGAGCGAGGGGCGGAGCGAGGCCCCGAGGCGCTCCCTGATTGGCTGAAGCTCGCGTGCCTGCTCTGCCGCCGCCAGTTCCCCACGCGCGCCGCGCTCCTGCGGCACCGGCAGCTCTCGGGGCTGCACCGGGTGAGAGCCCCTGCGGGAGCGGCGCGGAGACCCCGTGGGGCGCCATGGGGGGGGGTTATCTATGGGTGCTATGGGGCACTATGGGGGTATCTATGGGGCACTATGGGGGTATCTGTGGGTGCTGTGGGGCACCCATGGGTGCTATGGGGCACTTATGGGGGGGGTTATCTATGGGTGCTATGGGGCACTATGGGGGTATCTATGGGTGCTATGGGGCACTATGGGGGTATCTATGGGGCACTTATGGGTGCTATGGGGCACTTATGGGGTTATCTGTGGGTGCTGTGGGGCACCTATGGGTGCTATGGGGCACTTATGGGGTTATCTGTGGGTGCTGTGGGGCACCTATGGGTGCTATGGGGCACTTATGGGGTTATCTGTGGGTGCTGTGGGGCACCCATGGGTGCTATGGGGCACTTATGGGGTTATCTGTGGGTGCTGTGGGGCACCCATGGGTGCTGTGGGGCACTTATGGGGGTATCTGTGGGTGCTAGGGGGTACCTATGGGTGCTATGGGGCACTTAATGGGGTTATCTGTGGGTGCTGTGTGGCACCCATGGGTGCTATGGGGCACTTATGGGGGTATCTGTGGGTGCTGTGGGGCACCTATGGGTGCTATGGGGCACTTATGGGGGTATCTGTGGGTGCTAGGGGGCACCTATGGGTGCTGTGGGGCACTCTGGGGTTATCTGTGGGTGCTGTGGGGCACTTATGGGGGTATCTGTGGGTGCCAGGGGGCACCTATGGGGGTATCTATGGGGCACTATGGGGGTATCTGTGGGTGCTGTGGGGCACCCATGGGTGCTATGGGGCACTATGGGGGTATCTGTGGGTGCTAGGGGGCACTTATGGGGGTATCTGTGGGTGCTGTGGGGCACTCTGGGGTTATCTGTGGGTGCTAGGGGGCACCTATGGGTGCTATGGGGCACTATGGGGTTATCTGTGGGTGCTAGGGGGCACTTATGGGGGTATCTATGGGGCACTTATGGGGGGGGTTATCTCTGGGTGCTATGGGGCACTATGGGGGTATCTATGGGGCACTTATGGGGGTATCTCTGGGGCACTTAGGGGGTATCTATGGGTGCTATGGGGCACTATGGGGGTATCTATGGGGCACTTATGGGGTATCTATGGGTGCTATGGGGGGTGTCTATGGGGGGAACCATGGGGTGTGATATGGGGGGCGGAGAACCCATGGGGTGCAATGGGGGGGGGGAGACCCCATGGGGTGCAATGGGGGGGGGAGACCCCGTAGTGCCCTATGGGGGGGGGGAACCCGTGGGGTGCAATGGGGGGGGGGGTGGAGGGACCCCATGGGGTGCAATGGGGGGGGGGGGAGACCCCGTAGTGCCCTATGGGGGGGGGGGGGAAGACCCCATAGTGTGCAATGGGGGGGGGATGGAGACCCCGTGGGGTGCGATATGGGGGGGGGTGAGGGGGGTGGAGGGGCCCCATGGGGTGCAATGGGGGGGGGCACCCCGTGGGGTGCCATGGGGGGGGGGGGGAGGGAGACCCCATGGGGTGCAATGGGGGGGGACGGGACCCCATTGTGTGCGATGGGGAGGTGGGTGTAGGGACCCCATGGGGTGCGATATGGGGGGGGGGGGGAACCCGTGGGGTGCGATGGGGAGCCCTTGTATGGGGGGAGACCCCATAGTGCCCTATAGCAAGGGGGATACCCCATAGTGTGCAATGGGGGGGTGGGGACCCCGTGGGGTGCAGTGGGGGGGGGGAACAGGGATGGACCCCATTGTGTGCAATGGGGGGGGAACCCGTGGGGTGCGATGGGGAGGGGGGGGAGGGAGACCCCATTGTATGCAATGGGGGGGAGAGACCCCGTGGGGTGCGATGGGGGGGGTGGGGGGACACCCCCATAGTGTGCAATGGGGGGGGGGGGGGAGGGAGACCCCATGGGGTGCAATGGAGGGGGGATGGAAACCCCATGGGGTGCAATGGGGAGGGGAGACCCCGTGGTGCCCTATGGGGGGGGGGACGATGGACCCCATAGTATGCAATGGGGGGGTGGGGGGGGGGGAGACCCCATGGGGTGCAATGGGTGGGGAGACCCCGTAGTGCCCTATAGGAAGGGGGACACCCTATAGGGTGCAATGGGGGGGTGGGGGGGGGGAGACCCCATGGGGTGCAATGGGGGATGGGGGGGGGGATGGACCCCATAGTGTGCAATGGGGGGGGGGATGGAGACCCCATGGGGTGCAATATGGGGGGGGGACGGGGATGAACCCCATAGTGTGCAATGGGGGGGGCAGAGACCCTGTGGGGTGCTATATGGGGGGGGAGGGACCCCATAGTGTGCAATGGGGGGACCCCTGCTTGCAATGGGGGGGAAACCCCGTGGTGCCCTATGGGGGGGGGACACCCCATGGTGTGCGATGGGGACGCTCTTTGTATGGGGGGACCCCACTTATGGGGGGGTCCCCCCTGTGTCCATTGGGGACCCCTTTGTACGGGGGGGACCCTATAGGGGCTCTTGGGGACCCCTCAGCAGGGCAATGGGGAGGCTTTGGGGGGACCCCCCCCCCCATAACTGTGGTTGTGCCCCCCCCTGCCCCATAGCAAAACCTGGAGCTGCAGCGCCGGAATCAACCCCCCCCCGCCGAGGGGCTGGACCGGGGCGACATGGAGGTGGGTGGGGGGCACCCATGGGTGCTGTGGGGCACTTATGGGGGTATCTATGGGTGCTATGGGGCACTTATGGGGTTATCTGTGGGTGCTATGGGGCACCCATGGGTGCTGTGGGGCACTTATGGGGGTATCTATGGGTGCTATGGGGCACTTATGGGGGTATCTATGGGTGCTATGGGGCACCTATGGGTGCTATGGGGCACTTATGGGGGTATCTATGGGTGCTATGGGGCACCTATGGGTGCTATGGGGCACTTATGGGGGTATCTATGGGTGCTGTGGGGCACCTATGGGTGCTATGTGGCACTATGGGGGTATCTATGGGGCACTTATGGGGGTATCTATGGGTGCTATGGGGTACTTATGTGGGTATCTATGGGGCACTTATGGGGGTTATCTATGGGTGCTATAGGGCACTTATGGGGGTTAGCTATAAGTGCTATGGGGCACTTATGGGGGGTATCTATGGGTGCTATGGGGCACTTATGGGGGTATCTGGGGCACTTATGGGGTTATCTATGGGTGCTATGGGGTTATCTATGGGTGCTATGGGGCATTATGGGGGTATCTGTGGGCTCTGACGGCACCCATTGGTGCTATGGGTGCTATGGGGTTACCTCTGGGCGCTGACGGCACCCATGGGTGCTATGGGGTTATCTATGGGTGCTATGGGGTTATCTATGGGTGCTATGGGGTTATCTATGGATGCTATGGGGTTATCTATGGGTGCTATGGGGGTACCTCTGGGCGCTGACGGCACCCATGGGTGCTATGGGGTTATCTATGGGTGCTATGGGGTTATCTATGGATGCTATGGGGTTACCTATGGGTGCTATGGGGTTACCTCTGGGTGCTGACAGCACCCATGGGTGCTATGGGGTTATCTGGGTGCTATGGCGTTATCTATGGGTGCTATGGGTGCTATGGGGTTACCTCTGGGCGCTGATGGCACCCATGGGTGCTATGGGTGCTATGCGGTTATCTATGGGTGCTATGGATGCTATGGGGTTATCTATGGATGCTATGGGGTTATCTATGGGTGCTATGGGTGCTATGGGGTTATCTATGGGTGCTATGGGGGTACCTCTGGGCGCTGGCGGCACCCATGGGTGCTCCCCTCCCCTCAGATGAAGTACCGGGACCGCGCAGCCGAGCGCCGGGAGAAGCAGGGGGGCCCCGACCCCCCCGAGCCCAAACGGCGCAAGTTTGGGGGCCCCTCCCCCACCTCCGGGTGAGCACCCATTGACCCCTCCCCCCATAACCCAGGGGGCCCCAAAAGTGGGTGCGGGGGGGGGGGGGGGGCGCAAAAGTGGGTGCTGGGAGTCTCAGAAGTGGGCGCTATGGGGTGATCAGGACCCCATGTGGGTGCTATGGGGACCCCTATGTGGGTACTATGGGGACCCCCATGTGGGTGCTATGGGGTGCTGGGACCCCCATGTGGATGCTGTGGGGCGCTGGGACCCCCATGTGGACGCTATGAGGCGCTATGGGGTGATCAGGACCCCCATGTGGGTGCTATGAGGACCCCCATGTGGATGCTGTGGAGCACTGGGACTCCCATGTGGATGCTATGGGGCGCTATGGGGCACTCAGGACCCCCATGTGGGTGCTCTGGGGACCCCCATGTGGACGCTATGGGGCGCTATGGGGTGATCAGGACCCCCATGTGGGTGCTCTGGGGACCCCCATGTGGACGCTATGGGGCGCTATGGGGCGATCAGGACCCCCATGTGGACGCTGTGGGGCACTATGGGGCACTCAGGAGCCCCATGTGGACGCTATGGGGTGCTGGGACCCCCATGTGGACACTATGGGGCTCTATGGGGTGATCAGGACCCCCATGTGGACGCTATGGGGTGACCAGGACCCCCATGTGGACGCTATGGGGCGCTGGGACCCCCATGTGGGTGCTCTGGGGACCCCCATGTGGACGCTCTGGGGCGCTATGGGGCACTCAGGACCCCCATGTGGACGCTATGGGGCGCTGTGGGGTGATCAGGACCCCCATGTGGACGCTATGGGGCGCTATGGGGTGACCAGGACCCCCATGTGGACGCTATGGGGCGCTGTGGGGTGATCAGGACCCCCATGTGGATGCTGTGGGGCGCTATGGGGTGACCAGGACCCCCATGTGGATGCTGTGGGGCGCTGGGACCCCCATGTGGGTGCTCTGGGGACCCCCATGTGGACGCTATGGGGCGCTGTGGGGTGATCAGGACCCCCATGTGGGTGCTCTGGGGACCCCCATGTGGATGCTATGGGGCGCTGTGGGGTGATCAGGACCCCCATGTGGACGCCATGGGGTGACCAGGACCCCCATGTGGACGCTATGGGGCGCTATGGGGCACTCAGGACCCCCATGTGGACGCTATGGGGCGCTATGGGGTGACCAGGACCCCCATGTGGACGCTATGGGGCGCTGTGGGGTGATCAGGACCCCCATGTGGATGCTGTGGGGCGCTATGGGGTGACCAGGACCCCCATGTGGATGCTGTGGGGCGCTGGGACCCCCATGTGGGTGCTCTGGGGACCCCCATGTGGACGCTATGGGGCGCTGTGGGGTGATCAGGACCCCCATGTGGACGCCATGGGGTGACCAGGACCCCCATGTGGACGCTATGGGGCACTCAGGACCCCCATGTGGACGCTGTGGGGCGCTGTGGGGCGCTATGGGGCGCTGTGGGGCGCTATGGGGCGCTATGGGGCGCTGTGGGGCGCTGTGGGGCGCTATGGGGCGCTGTGGCCTTGCAGGGAGGCGGAGCCGGCGCTGCCCCTCGGCTGCCGGATGCTGCAGGCCATGGGCTGGAAGGAGGGGAGCGGCCTGGGCCGGAGGCGCCCCGAGGTCACCGGGGGGGGGGGTCACGTGATGACACGGGGCGGGGTCATATGGGGTCATGGGGGGTCATGGGGGGGGTCATAATGGGACATGGGGGGGGGACCCATGGGGTCATGGGGGGGGTCATAAAGGGACATGGGTGGGGAGGGCCCATGGGGTCATGGGGGGGGTCATATGGGGACATAAGGGGGGGTCATGGGGGGGGAACCATAGGGTCATGGGGGGTCATGGGGGGGGGTCATGTGGGGGGGACCCATGGGGTCATGTGGGGTCATGGGGGGGGTCATAAAGGGACATGGGGGGGTCATATGGGGACATAAGGGGGGGTCATGGGGGGTCATGGGGTCATGGGGGGGGTCATAAAGGGACATGGGGGGGGGTCATGGGAGGGGGACCCATGGGGTCATGGGGGGTCATGGGAGGGGGGGGGGACATGGGTGGGGTCATGGGTGGCGGGGACCCATGGGGTCATGTGGGGTCATGGGGGGGTCATAAAGGGACATGGGGGGGTCATGGGGGAGGCCATGGGGTCATGGGGGGGGGGCCATGGGGTCATGGGTGGTCATAGGTGGGGTCATAAAGGGACATGGGGGGGTCATATGGGGGCATAAGGGGGGGTCATTGGGGGGGTCATGGGGGGGGACCCATGGGGTCATGGGGGGTCATGGGGGGGGTCATAAAGGGACATGGGGGGGGGCCATGGGGCGGATGGGGGGTCAGGGGGACATGGGGGGGGGCTGAGGTCATGTGAGGATATGGGGGGGTCATATGGGGACAGAAGGGGGGGTCATGGGGTCATGGGGGGGGACACATGGGGTCATGGGGGGTCATGGGGGGGGTCATAAAGGGACATGGGGGGGGCCTGGTGTGTGTGTGTGTGTGTGTGTGTGTGTGTGTGTGTGTGTGTGTGTGTGTGTGTGTGTGGGGAGTGGGGGGTCATGGGGTCATGGGGGGGGGTCATAAAGGGACATGGGGGGTCATGGGGTGGGGGGGACCCATGGGGTCATGGGGCGGATGGGGGGTCAGGGGGACATGGGGGGGGGCTGGGGTCATGTGAGGATATGGGGGGGTCAT
The DNA here is from genome assembly GCF_034315485.1 of Pezoporus occidentalis. Classification (NCBI taxonomy): domain Eukaryota; kingdom Metazoa; phylum Chordata; class Aves; order Psittaciformes; family Psittacidae; genus Pezoporus; species Pezoporus occidentalis. The sequence continues at coordinate 19,255 of NW_026912864.1, forward strand.
GTGGGGACAGAAGCGGAGACATAAAGGGACATGGGGGGGGTCATAGGGTGGGGGGGGGCAGGTCATGGGGTCATGGGGGGGTCATGGGGATGGGGGTCATGAGGGGGGCTATGGGGTGGATGTGGGGCCATGGGGTCATGTGAGGACATGGGGGGGTCATAGGGTGGATGTGGGGCCATGGGGGGGGCCATGGGGTGGATGTGGGAGTCTCATATAGAGACACAAGGACATGGGGGGGGGGGGGGGCATTGGGATCTCACGTGATCAGGTGGGGTGGAGTGACCCTCCGTGACCCCACGTGACCTCATTTCCCTCCCCCCCCCCCCCCCAGGCTCCGACCCGGCCCCGCCCCGGGGGGGTGACGCGATTCAGCGAGGGACCCTGAGCCCCGCCCCCTACCCGAGGCCCCGCCCCCTTGGGGTTTCCCAATGAGAGCCGGGGGGGGGGGGAACCCCCGCTTGGCCCCTCCCCCACTCCCCCCTCCCCCCTCCCTTCGCGATTTTGGGGCTTTTTGTTGTGGGTTGAGCTTTTTTTCCAATAAAATGATGAAAAAAAGAGAAATTGGGGGTTATTTTGGGGGGGGGAGGGGCCGCACCCCCCATTTGGGGGGGGGGGATGGGCTGGGAGGGGGGAGGGGCGGGTTTCACCCTGACCGTTGTGGCTTCCCCCCACCCCTCCCCCCACTTCCCCTGGGTGGGGGCCTCGCCCCTCCCCCCACTTCCCCTTGGCCCCAATAGAGCGGGGGGGGGGGGAGGGGAGGAGCCGACTTCCCCACCCCCAACCTCCCCCCCCCCATGGCGCGTGTGGGGCTGCTCCTGCTCCTGCTCTGCGCTGGGCTGGGGGCCCCCGCTGGTACTGGGAGCAATGGGACGAACTGGGAACAATGGGAGGGGGTGGGGGGGGACTGGGAGCACTGGGATGAACTGGGAGCAATGGGAGGGGGTGGGGGGGGACTGGGAGCAATGGGATGAACTGGGAGCAATGGGGGGGGATGGGGGGCGTGGGGTACTGGGAGCAATGGGATGAACTGGGAACAATGGGAGGGGATGGGGGGGGTACTGGGAGCACTGGGATGAACTGGGAGCAATGGGAGGGGTTGGGGTACTGGGAGCACTGGGATGAACTGGGAGCAATGGGAGGGGATGGGTACTGGGAGCACTGGGATGAACTGGGAGCAATGGGAGGGGATGGGTACTGGGAGCACTGGGGGATACTGGGAGCAATGGGAGGGGATGGGTACTGGGAGCACTGGGATGGGTACTGGGAGCACTGGGATGAACTGGGAGCAATGGGAGGGGATGGGGGGGGTTCGGGTACTGGGATATACTGGGAGTAATGGGAGGGGTTGGGGGGTTGGGGAACTGGGAGCACTGGGATGAACTGGGAGCAATGGGGGGGGTTGGGGTACTGGGAGCACTGGGATGAACTGAGATCAATGGGAGGGGTTGGGGTACTGGGAGCAATGGGGGATACTGGGATCAATGGGAGGGGATGGGTACTGGGAGCACTGGGATGTACTGGGAGCAATGGGAAGGAAGGGGGGGGTTGGGGAACTGGGATATACTGGGATAAACTGGGATCAATGGGAGGGGATGGGAGGAAGAGGCAGGGGGCCTTGGGGTACTGGGATCGGGGGGGGGAGGGACAGGATTAAGCCCCTCCTACCCATGGCTCCGCCCACCCCGTGACCACCCCCCCACCCCCCCCCCCAGGGGCCACGCCCGTGTGGTGCTTCTCCCGATTGGAGGAGGAGGCCGGGGGCGGGGCCTGCGCCGAGCTGCTGAGCGACGAGCGCGTCCCATTGGCTGACTGCTGCCTCAACCCCGCCTATGGCTACAAGCTCCGCCCACAAGGCCACTGCTACACCTGCCGGTCAGCCCCGCCCCCTTCCCAGAAGCCACGCCCACTCCATTAAGCACCACCCACTTCTGTTCCACCCCCTGCCCATCCCCTTTACACCCTGCCCAGATGGCACCAGGTACCATTGGGTGCCACTGGGTGATGTAGGGAGCATTGGGTGCCATTGGGTACCATTGGGTACCACTGGGTGATGTAGGGAGCATTGGGTGCCATTGGGTACCATTGGGTACCATTGGGTGCCATTGGGTACCATTGGGTGCCATTGGGTGCTGTTGGGTGCCACTGGGTGATGTAGGGAGCATTGGGTGCCATTGGGTGCCATTGGGTTCCATTGGGTGATGTAGGGAGCATTGGGTGCCATTGGGTGCCACTGGGTGATGTAGGGAGCATTGGGTGCCATTGGGTGCCCTTGGGTGCCACTGGGTGATGTAGGGAGCATTGGGTGCCATTGGGTGCCACTGGGTGATGTAGGGAGCATTGGGTGCTATTGGGTACCATTGGGTGCCATTGGGTGCCACTGGGTGATGTAGGGAGCATTGGGTGCCATTGAGTACCATTGGATGCCATTGGGTGCCATTGGGTGATGTAGGGAGCATTGGGTGCCGTTGGGTACCATTGGATGTCATTGGGTACCATTGGGTGCCACTGGGTGATGTAGGGAGCATTGGGTACCGTTGGGTGCTGTTGGGTACCATTGGATGCCATCGGGCGCCATCGGGTGCCATTGGGTACCATTGGGTGCCATTGGGTGCCATTGGGTACCATTGGGTACCATTGGATGCCATTGGGTGCCATCAGGTGCCATAGGGTACCATTGGATACCATTTGGTGCCATCGGGTACCATTGGATGCCATCGGGTGCCATCGGGTGCCATTGGGTACTGTTGGGTACCATTGGGTACCATTGGGTACCATTGGGTGCCATTGGCATCCATTGGGTTCCATTGGGTACCATTGGGTTCCATCGGGTGCCTTCAGGTACCATTGGGTTCCATTTGATGCCATTGGGTACCATTGGGTACCATTGGGTGCCATTGGGTGCCATTGGGTACCATTGGATGCCATTGGGTACCATTGGGTACCATTGGGTGCCATTGGGTACCGTTGGGTACCATTGGGTACCATTGGGTACCATTGGATGCCATTGGATGCCATTGGGTACCATTGGGTACCTTTGGGTACCATTGGGTGCCATTGGCATCCATTGGGTTCCATTGGGTACCATTGGGTGATGTAGGGAGCATTGGGTGCCGTTGGGTACCATTTGATGCCATTGGGTGCCATTGGATGCCATTGGGTACCATTGGGTACCACTGGGTACCATTGGATGCCATTGGGTGCCATTGGATGCCATTGCGTGCCATTGGATGCCATTGGGTGCCATTGGCATCCATTGGGTTCCATTGGGTACCATTGGGTGCCATCGGGTACCATTGGGTTCCATTGGATGCCATTGGGTACCATTGGATACCGTTGGGTACCGTTGGGTACCATTGGGTGCCATTGGATGCCATTGGGTACCATTGGATACCGTTGGGTACCGTTGGGTACCATTGGGTGCCATTGGCATCCATTGGATACCATTGGATGTCATTGGGTACCATTGGATACCGTTGGGTACCGTTGGGTACCATTGGGTGCCATTGGCATCCATTGGATACCATTGGATGTCATTGGGTACCATTGGGTGCCATTGGATGCCATTGGGTACCGTTGGGTTCCATTGGGTACCATTGGGTGCCATTGGGTACCATTGGGTTCCATTGGGTGCCATTGGGTTCCATTGGGTTCCATTGGGTGCCATTGGGTTCCATTGGGTTCCATTGGGTTCCATTGGGTGCCATTGGCATCCATTGGATACCATTGGGTGCCATCGGGTCCCCTCTCCCCCCACATCCCAGGAGGGGCTCCTGGGGGCCCTGGGGGCCCTGGGCCGGCTGCTCCGTGAGCTGTGGGGAGGGGACCCAGCGGCGGGGCCGGAGCCGCAGCCCCACGGGGGACGAGGAGCCCAGGGACTGGGAGCTGAGAGCGTGCGAGAGGCCCTGCTGCCCTGGTGCCGGGGGGGGCATGGGGGGCATGGGGGGGGACATGGGGGGGGTATGGGGGGTATCGGTGGGTATGGGGGGGACATGGGGGGTATGGAGGGGACATGGAGAGGGACATGGGGGGGACATAGGGGGTATGGAGGGGGGTATGGAGGGGACATGGGGGGACATGGGGGGGAATGGGGGGGACGACATGGGGGGGGATGGGGGGGACATGGGGGGGACATAGGGGGGTATGGAGGGGACATGGGGGGGACATGGGGGGGGATGGGGGGGACATGGGGGGGACATAGGGGGGTATGGAGGGGGGTATGGAGGGGACATGGGGGGGTATGGAGGGGGAATGGGGGGGGACATGGGGGGGATATGGGCGGGTATGGGGGGGGGACATGGGGGGTATGGAGGGGACAGGGGGGGGTATGGGGCGGGAAATGGGGGTTGACATGGATTGGAATGGGGGGACATGGGGGGGTATGGGGGGGACATGGGGGGGTATGGGAGGCATGGGGGGGACATGGGGGGGACATGGGGGGGAATGGGGGGGACATGTGGGGGACATGGGGGGGGAATGGGGGATATGGAGGGGACATGCAGGGGGACATGGGGTGGTATGGGGGGAGTATGGGGGGGTATGGAGGGGACATAGGGGGGGACATGGGGGGGTACGGGGGGCACATAGGGGGGGTATGGGGGGGGAAATGGGGGGGCACATGGAGGGGAATGGGGGGGACATGCGGGGGTATGGGGGGGACATAGGGGGGGACATGGGGGGGAATGGGGGGGTATGGGGGGGACATGGGGGGGAATGTGGGGGACATGGGGGGCTATGGAGGGGGGTATGGAGGGGACATGGGGGCGTATGGGGGGGAATGGGGGGGACATGGGGGGGGAAATCGGGAGGGAATGTGGGGGACATGAGGGGGTATGGAGGGGGGTATGGAGGGGACATGGGGGAGACATGGGGGGGTATGGGGTGTATGGGGGGGCATGGGAATATGGGGGGGTGTGGGGGGGGGACATGGAGGGGATATAGGTTGCATGAGGGGGGACATGGGGGGGGGTGTGGGGCCGGGAATGGGGGGTATGGGGGGGATATGGGGGGCATGGAGGGGTACATGGAGGGGGCATGGGGGGGAACATGGGGCATAGGGGGGATGGGGGGGATATAGGGGCGACATGGGGGGAACATTGGGGAGACATGGGGGGCACATGCAGGGGTATGGGGGGCATAGGGGGTACATGGGGGGGCATAGGGGGGACTTGGGGGGGACATGGGGGGATCATTGGGGGTCCATAGGGGGCACGGGGGTGTACCGAGGGGATATGGGGGCTGCATAGGGGAGGGCATTGGGGGGGGACATGGGGGGGCATAGGGGGGGAACTTGGGAGGATATGGGGGGGGTACATGGGGGACATAGAGGGGACAAGGAGGGAACATGGGGGGACATTGGGGGGACATGGGGGGCACAGAAGGGTACATGGGGGGACATGGGGGGCACAGAAGGGTACATGGGGGGGACATGGGGGGCACAGAAGGGTACATGTGGGGGACATGGGGGGACATGGGGGGACATGGGGGGCACAGAAGGGTACATGGGGGGACATGGGGGGCACAGAAGGGTACATGGGGGGGACATGGGGGGACATGGGGGGCACAGAAGGGTACATGGGGGGGCATGGGGGGTTACGGGGGGGATATGGGGGGCATTGGGGGGGATATGGGGGGATATGGGGGGCATGGGGGGGTTACTGGGGGGATATGGGGAGCACTGGGGGGGATATGGGGGGGACGGACATGGAGGTGACCCCACAC